>NW_024527266.1:5815184-6018931 GCF_017590135.1 Pyrgilauda ruficollis
CCCCCCCCAAAAAAAAAGGGCCGAGAAGATTTGTCCTGCTTTTGTTAAGCATCCAGAAAATGGCGTGCACAGATTTAGAGACTGCTTGTGAAAAATCTGGTTTAAGAGAATTTACTGATCTCTTCTGCCTTGTGTCCAGTAATAGGATGTATGTGAATGGTTTAAAGCTGTGCCATGTGAGGTTTAGACTAGGTGTTAGGAAGGTTTGAAGGTTTTCTTCGCTGAGAGGATGGTCAAACACTGGAACAGGCTTCTTGGAGAGGTGGTCAGTGCTCCAAGCCTGTCAGTGTTTAGGAGGCATTTGGACTAGATGATTGTTGTAGGTCCCTTTCAACTGAAATATAATAAAAAATATAATATAATATAGTATAATATAATATAATATAATATAATATAATATAATATAATATAATATTTTGTTTTATTTGTGCCACCATGGCCTTGTGCAGAGGTTGGGACAAATCCAGCCTTGCAGTACACCTTTCAGCTGGCTTAGCAATTTGATTTTCCTGTTTGTCCTAGCCATTCTCAACCTCTCACTTGATTACTGCCCACTTTCCAAACAGCTAAGTTTGATTCCCAAATTAATCTATCTAGTGCATTCAATGAGATCAGGGTCCTGCAAGAAAAATTGTTGGTTCAGGACTGATTCTTAGTCATTATGCAAAATGGGATGCATTCAAATTGAATAACTATAATGCTGATGTTTTCCCTCTTTTGCAGTGCTTGACTTTTTGTATTGAATAAGCCAACACTTCACCAAACTGCATGGTTTAGTGGTCACAAACTCGTTAGCTTTTCTCTCCCACTGCTGACCTCTTTTGTCTTGTCTCCACCAGCTCGCCTTGTGTGTTCTGCCCTTCTGGCTTCTTGTCCCAGTCTGATTCTCACCTAGCAAAGTAAGAATCTATCTTACAGACAAGCAATCTAAGCTCCAGAACTTGGGTCTAGCAAAATTCGGCTTCCACTGCTGGGCTGTGTCACTTATTTTCATCCATTTCCACTTATCTCACATTCTGACTCCTTGTCCAATCTTGTTCCCCTCCCCTCAGCTCCAACAAGTCACAGTCTCTTTGTCCAAATAGTCCAGGTGTCACACCTCCCAGTTCTCTTCTTTTTTAGCCCCTTACTTCTTGCAGTGTCCCAAGTCAGTGTAACCTGATTTCCTTCTTGGCTCTTTCCTGCTGCTTTGGAATTAGCCAGCCTCCTTTTCCAGGCATCTCTGTGTGCAGGGAGCAGGCACAATCATGGGAAATACCAACCCAATAGAAGTATTCCTCCTTCTTCTGCTTTCCCAGTCTACTCATAAGCCTTACTTGAGCCTTAGACTGCAGAAGGCCCAGTCAGGAGAGGAGTTTAAAAAGGATAGGTTTTTTTTTAAAGCTCTAATAATTTTTCTTGAACAACTGTGAATTGCAGTTTTTCCAAAGACTTATGATCTATCTAGGTTTTCACAAGTATGGGAAAAATCAGCATGAAATGAATGTTTGCTTTCCTCTCTCATCAAAATTCATGTCCCTTGAAAGCAGAGAACTACAGGAGCTTTTTATAAAGGTCACTATCTTTTTCCTAATGTTGGTAAAATAGCTTTTTTCCTCTTGCCTGTTTTTGGAAAAGAACAGACCATTTTAACTTCAATCTTCATCAAATATCAGACATGACATGAACATCTGATATAGAAAATGTCACTCTTAAAGATAAAATTTGGCATAGCTAGAGAAATCTATAAGGAAGGCTTTACCTTGGGAAGAAGAGACAGCTTGAAGAAATGGTGATAGTAGCTCCAGCAATGCAAATCTCTCCTCTGTCTGTGGGCTTCCTGGAACCTTTTTAGGAGGGCAAGGTTGATCTGCTTACTGGCTGAATGTGTTCTTGTAGGGTCTTAAACCTGGGTCTCAGTCAGCAAGCAGAGAAACTAATTGTTTTATTCCAGTTTCAATTGAACATTATGTTTCTTAAAAAAAGAGAAAAAGTGTCTACCTCAGGCTTTCAGCACCTTTAACCTTTGTTTAAAAAGGTATGTCACAAATGAAAGAAAATCGGTACCAGTCCCCAGCATGGAAGTAAAACCAACCACCCAAACCGTTAGAAAAAACAAGTGCAAGAGCGGAAAAAAATCCAATCCTCCAAAGGCTGTCCTTTTCTTACTTCTCCTTCTCTCCCTCCCTCCTTGCTGCAGCCATGAGTGGTGTTCAGCTACAGTGCTGTATTTTGCAGTCCTGCCTTCACCAAAACACATTAACTCATGCAGCTCATGAATCATCCCCAAACATGGGAAGCCTTAGTGGGAAGAAAGCAGTGCCAGAGATACTGTTTTTTCTCAATTTTTTGTAAAATGTTTCTAGGAGCCAAGTGGCATGTTGAGGTTACAGGCTCCAGATGAGAGCTCTGGCTGAGAGCTACAGAGTTGGCAGACTGGAAGAGGCAAGTTTGGGATCAGAATGCTGGGAGAGATTTGGCCAAGATTTGGATAAGCATCTTCTGACACTTGATGCATCCTCCCTTGGTCTCCTGGAAAAAACATAGTGAAAAATATTACTTCTTTGGACTCCATGAAAGGCATTCTATATTCTGGGAAGACATTTCAGAGTAGGTGGTGCAGCCTTGAACCTCACCATTAGCCTCAGCTAAATATTCATAGAATCAAAGTATCATTTAGGTTGGAAAAGACCTCAGAGATCATTGACTCCAGTCATTAACCCAGCACTGCCAAGTCCACCAGTAAACCATGTCCCTAGTTCCACATCTACACATCTTTTAAATATTTCCAGGGAGAATGGCTGTACCATTCCTCTGGGCAGCCTGTTCCAGTGCTTGACAATCCTTTCAGTGAAGAATATTTTCCCTTACATCCAAACCTTACAATCTAAACCTTCTGTGGCACAACCTGAGGCCATTTTCTCTCTTCCTGTTATTGCCACTTAACAGCAGTGGTGTGGGACTTGTGAGATGAACAAGGTATCTCAGTCTGGTTCAGTGCTGATATCATCTCTCTCCTGAGGCCGTTCTCAGATAGTTCTTGTGAACTGTCCACAGCAGAAGGGGTGGAGGTTTGAGTGGGGCTGAATTATGAACTGCCTTCTCGTGGCAGGTAAGTGATACTTCCTGGCTGGCATTCAGTAGACAGTGGAGATACCGTGCCTGGCTGATGCTCACTTTATACCTTTCTCAGGGATAAATTAAAAATCTCCAGAGTTGTTATGATTCCTCCTCACATGAGCCTGAAATGTGCTGAGTATAAATTGAAAAAAAGAGGAAACAGGAAAAAACACCAGCATCGCAAATGATGTGCAAGAGGGCTGCTGCCTGTGGCACTTCATGTATTCAATTTCAGTGTGCTGTATTTACTTCTGTTTCCCTTCTGAAAAGACAGCCTCCAGGCACTTCACTAAATGGATTGAAAGGTTTGTCTGGTTTTAATGATGCTTCTGAAAGAGCTTGTGTGTTATTCCTCCACTCAAATACTTCAGAGGGACTTTGCAATGCCTCTTGGTAAATCAGAACATTATGAATACCTTGGCATTTAGGGGGCAGGCAATTATCTGTTCTGGGACTGCTTTAGAAGGAGTGACTGGGGTTAATAAGTTAATGTTTTCTAGGAGAGGGTATCCTAATCTGGGAGAATATGGGAACAATCAGTGGGTTAATTAAGATGTGTGTAATGGCATGGTATGAACATTTAGCTTTAGCAATCACAGGAATTGGAAGCAGAGTTTCAGTCTCAGGTTGGATGCTGTGCCAGTGCTGCTCAGCAGTAGCCAAAACTCTGGTGTGTTACCAACTCCTTTCTAGGTACCAATGCAAGGCACAGCACTGTGAGGGCTGCTGTGGGAAAATTACTCCATCTCAGCCAGATCCAATACAAAGCTCTACCCTTAATTACCAGGGTAGAAATCTGTAATATCAGTGTGTTGAAGAGTGCCACAGAAGAACTGGGCAGCAGAGGAAAACTAAATGCAGTCACAGGGATTTACCTGAGTAGCTGAGGTAAGGTCTGGCTCTATGGCTTTGGCATCAGAGAGGGGAACTCAGTGATCTGGGTGTGAAAGGATGTAGTTCTGGTTCCTCAGCATGATAGTTGTGAACCAGCATCCATGGGAAAAAAATTGGAGCAGGTTTTTTTTTTTTTTTTCTCTTTTCATTCCCAAGTAGCTTCGGCTACATATCAGTGGTGAAGGATGGGAGAGCTTGGGGGAGACAAAATTGATTTGGTACCAATGACTGGTATTATTTGTGCACACAAATTACTTTTATTAGGGAAGAAGTCCCACTTGGTACTGCTGTGACTTCAAGGAACAACTATTCTAGGGGTGGTAGCTGTATTTCATTACCAGTACAATTGCATCTATCCTTAGCCAAGTTGGGGCTGGCACTATAGCCTGCAGTGATGACACTGTTAGATGCCACAGATTCAGGCTTCAAAGACTCATAGAAT
Organism: Pyrgilauda ruficollis; assembly: GCF_017590135.1. Classification (NCBI taxonomy): domain Eukaryota; kingdom Metazoa; phylum Chordata; class Aves; order Passeriformes; family Passeridae; genus Pyrgilauda; species Pyrgilauda ruficollis. The sequence goes on from NW_024527266.1 coordinate 5,819,620, forward strand.
CATAGCATCACTGAGGCTGGAAAGGACCTCTAATTCATTGAGTCCAATCATCCTAAACTGTCAGGTCTACCACTAAACTGTGACCCTAAATGCCACATTGCCATCTACGTCCAGGGATGGTGACACCGCTGCCTCTTTGGGCAGCCTGTTTGCTAGCTCAGCTTGAAGCTGTTTCCTCTTGTTCTATCTCTTGTTACCTGGGAGAAGAGACTGACACCCACCTGTCTATGACCTCCTTCCAGAGCAGTAAGGTCCCCCTGAGCCTCCTTTCCTCTAGGCTAGACACCCCCAGCTACCTGGGGAGGGTTTAGCCTGGTGGCATCATGGGAAAGGGGCTCCTCTGTCCAGGATCCTGGTGGTGCTCCCTGGGCTTGGCGGAGGTATCTTTTCATATATAGGTTTCCTTGCCTTGAGGACAGGTTTCTCGCTTTCGGTGCAAATTGACTATTATGCGCTGATAATTTTCCTCACCTTCTTGGAAACGGGTTAGAGGGCTTTGGAAGGCTTGGCTGGTTTTGATCCCCCCTTATAGTCCATAGCTGCTTCTTGGCCTCATTCCTGCCCTTACTCTGTACTGTGTTGTGTTATCTCCAGGAAGTACAACAAGGATGTTTTTCTTGGAAAAATGCTGCCCTACTTCCTCATGGCCCCTTCCCCAGCCACTCTTCTTCTTTCCCACGCCATGTTATTACCAACAATCCTTTACTGGCTCCACAGCCAGGAGCTACAGGGGTGCTGTGCAGGTTCAGGGCCAGCTGCTGTCCTGGGGACCCACCTGGTGCAGGCAGTGGGGTGTGATGCAGGGGCACTGGAATGTCCTGTGCAGAGCCCCGAGCCACCTCCTGAAGAGGGAGGGCCATTGCAAGGGAACAGCTGTAGGTTAGGGCTTGCATTGCAAGCACTCAAACACCTGCCAGTCCATGCCACCAAGCTGTCCTCCCAGCAAGTGGCTCCTCTGACAGACTCAGTTTCCTTTAAATCCCTCTTCACATATTCTCCAATTTGGTAAAAACATTCTTCCTCTGACTCCATGCCTTTGCCCCTGGCAGATCCAGATCATCAGCTGGGAATGTGGGGGTGTGTATGGTTGAAGGTCTGAGTGTTCTGCCCATGCAGAGTATTTTTTTTATGATATAAAATTACTTCTGAAAAAGGGATTTGGAGAATTTCTTCTATATCAGTATATATGACATCTTTAAATTTAGGGCACCTTCCCAGGGAGACTTTGCTTGACATCCTTATCTGAAGTCAGGCATTTAGGATTTGAGGACCCAGTGCTTTAACTACTGGGCTTAACTAGAGGGCTTTTCTGGAGAGGAAAGGAAGGTCTTGGTGACTGACTAGAGGAAGGCAGTGAAGAGAGTAGAGGATATATGCATCCAAAAGACTGTGAATAATGATGTAGAATAATGGACATGGATTGTAAAAGGCTCTGTCTCTGAAGAGCATCACCTTGTCTTGAGCTCTGAAAAGTATCTGAAAACACTTGCCATCTCACACCTTGTAAAATTTGAGCCTCCTGTGTGAACATTAACTTTTAGAATTGATGGGTCAGCAGCTGAGCCCAAATTCCTGGTGTCTCATAGTACCACGTGGGCATAGAAAAGCAGCCCGCAGTAGTGTCCATTGCCTGATTTTCACTCAAGCGAAAGATAGTGATGCAGATAGCAGTAGTTACTCTATTTCTAAGAGGTATCATGTTAAAGAGCTTGTTAATATCCTCCTACCTCCTTCCCATCCCTTAGGCAACCAGCATGGGCAGCAAGTATAAATAAGTAAGGATATGCAAAGGGCGAAATTTTATTCCAGCTCAGGGCATGTTCTGTGATGCAACGAATAAGCACTTAGAGGGAAGGCTGGGATGGAAATCTGCAGTGCTCGTTCCCAGAGCTGGAGATAATTGTTAAAGGCAGACAGAGTCGGGGTGTGGATAGAGCTGAGTGGGACTGCACGAGTGGGAGAAAAACATGCCTGACTGACTCTGGCAATGGTAGGGGTGCCTATTCTGGCAGCAGGTGGGTGAGTGTGTGGGCTGCAGTGAAAGTGTGGTGAAGATGCATGATTGAATTATTAGTTTGTTATGCACGTGGCTGAGGTAGTTATGGGGAGGAAGATGGTCAGTGGAGCAGACTTTTCCTGTCCATCTGGTCATGGTGCAAAGAAAATACTGAGGCCAGTATTTTAATTGGGTTGTGAATCTAGAAGGACTCCCAGTGAGCAATCGCTCAGCATTGAATCCACCTTTTGAGCTCTCTGGGACGTCCTTATTCCCTCTTGGGCTTTGCAGACCAATTTTAAGCTATTGTAAATTGCTGCAGGGCAACAAATCCATTTACATCTGGGTAAAAGAAAATATAAATGCTGTGCCATCTTTCTTGTCCATCCATCTGTCTTTCTTTGCCACCCTTTCTGCTTTGTCTTCGTTAGCTCTCCCTGGCTGTCACCTGAAGCTAAAATGAACTTTCTGGTTCCCCCCCACTGGTTCTTCCTTTCAGATATGGTTAGCAGTGATCCTGGATTCTGGGCCATGTATGACTGTGCAAAGAGACTGCACCGTGCCTTGGGGAGAGGGGTAGGCAGGACTAGCCAATTTATGATGAGAAGCACCCAGAAACCAGGGTATAAACCAGTCTGAAAGCAGCAGGGATAGCTCTGAGCACGCATGCTGGAGCCAAAGGACTGGCAGTGACCAGACCCAGAGCTACGCAGAGGGGACTCTGGGGGTTAGGGTCCTCTCCTCACCTGGAGAGAATTCTCCTTTTGGCCTTTGCTATGGGTGAGGCTGCTGTGCTGGACCATGGGAGCTAAAGGCTGTGCCACCCTCAGGCTCTTAAATCACAGAGGTTGTAGTGGGAGAGCCTCCAGCACCAGGAGTGGGAAAGCTGGAAGCTTAGACAGGGAGTAATGAAGAGAGATAGATACGGGCAAGATGTGGGTGTTCCCACCCTGCATATGCTTCCTACAGGAATGTGGCTCCCCTTCAGTTTGCAGGGAGCGGCTGTGTGTGTGCTCAGGGGCTGGAAATGGCTGACATCAAGAAAGCTGTCCTCATCCCTGGAGCTGGAGAGGTTGATGATTTTTCTGGGCTAGGACCAGTTTTGTTCTCAGTTAAGCACTTCTCCCTGCAGAGCTCTTCTCTTTAGTCTATGGTTTGGATATCTACTCCTCTTTCAAACTGTGGGAGGCTGATGGGTTGTGTGGTGTGTGTTTCTGCTGTGTGTATGTGAAGAAGTCACCCCCCCCAAATTAGCTTCTGAGCACCAAAAGGCTCTAGGGCAGGAAAAGCGATTGATATTAACCTTGTGCATTCTTTAGCTGTTGGTTTTCTTTTACTGAATGAATATCACATGTCCTTCCTTCCTGCATCATTCCCCCACCACTCCCCCTGCTCTGGGCTTTACATCAGCCTCCTTAATAAGAAGTGCTCTGTTTTTAGTCTTAAGTGAGTGCTGAGCCCTTTGCTGCAAGGCTTACTGTTGCCTAAAGCTCTCATCTGAAATATCAAACTGGTTCTTCAGGCATGTTGCACACCCCTGAAGAGCCAGCCCTATCTGAGCTACCCTGCATTGGGGCTCACAGCCCTTCCCCACACCACCTCCACTCCTTTTATTCCATCAGCAATGTCATCAGCAATGACTGGGAGATGGAGTAAAAATCAGACTCTCCTACTTTGTGGTTTATAATAAATTTCTTCAGGTAGTCAGCTGCCATACTGACAACGCTAGTAGAAGAACCCCACAAAAATTCATGGGTAACAGGACCCTGTTACTGAAGGAAATTGGCAAAGACACACCTCTGCTGAGCTTCACTCAGGATTGCCGAGAGCACAGTGGGAAAACGTGTCCCTGTCAAGTGGCACTGACCTGAGCACACACCAAGAGGTGCATCCTTTCTCTCACCCGTGTGCCCCCCACTCCATGGTGATGCCTTTGCAGGGTGCTCTCAAGGCAGTGTTTCTTTCACATGTATTTCCAGTCCTTCAGCTGCCTCCACCTTTGTATTTGAGAGTTTGTTGATATTTCTTCCATCTCAGTACTAATTTCATGAGACTTCTTTGCTTGACCTTACCGCACCTTCTTCAATATTCCAAGAACAAATAGTATTTCCTGAGGTAAAATATGTGAAAGGCAAAAGACTAAAAAGAGGAGACTTAAAAATACAGTGTCTAATTAAAACATGGAAATAGCTTGAATATTATGGCAAATAGCTTAAAAAGAAACCATAATGGATTAACCAGCTTTCTGAATAGGACTAACCCCAGCTATTACACAGGGCTTGGTAGGAGCAATAAAAGCTCATGTATCAATTCTGCAGAGACAGTGATAGGAGGGAATTGCAGATGCTCTCATATCTCTGTTCCAGGTTGGGAATCCTCAGTCATCAGTGTCATTGCTAATGATGAAACCAATGCACCTCTCTGAGGTGGAGAAAGTTTCATCTTTAAATGGCCTGGCCCTGTGCTTACCACTCACTCCGAGCTCTTCATCCCTCTGTTTTCTACCGTGTGTCCTGGTGCAAGGAAAGCAACATCAGCTCCCTCTTCCATGTCAGCAGCTTTCCTTCACTCTCACAGCTGTGTGCATGAGCTGCTTCTGCCGTGGGTCCCTCTGCCTGCACCTGGGGCTGCCTCCTGGCTGAAGGGGTGGGAGAGCAGATACAGTGGTCAGGGAGCCCAGCAGGGAGTTGGCACCCATGGAGGCTCTGTGGAAAGAATGCTCCAAAATCAAGCAAGTTCCCTTCAGTATCTAAAACATGGCTGCTCAGCTCAACTGCCCATTGCATTGACTCTGAAGTGCAGAGCTAGAAAACTCAGGAAAACTAATCCTTGCTTGTGAAATTTTTTATATTTTGCTATACTTCTATCACAGATCCAAAGGTTCCTCATGCCACAACACTCCACCTCTCCATCCAACCATTCTGCAGCCACATTTTTTGCCCTTCACTCTTTCCTCTCTTGCTTGAACCTTCTTCCCACTCTTTACCCATCATAGCTAACTGCTGGATGCTTTAGTGTTTTTGTTCAGTTGTTTTTTATTATGCTATTTGTTAGAGTAACTGAAGGGACCTATTGTTTATTTTTTGAAGATGGAGCTAAAAAGCTCTCTGTGTATGTGTCATTTGGGTATGTAAGAGTGGGTTACTATGACATGAAACAATAGGTGACAAGTAAGTTAATGATCATAGTTTGATGTTTGGCTGCTTCATTGAAAAATGGATGGGAAAAGATTGCATAAGCTGTCCCTCTTTTGAGTGGAGGGCTGTGCTGGTCACCTGCAGAGGTCCTTTCTAAGCTGAATTTCTCTGTGACTCTTAAAATCCTGTTTGCTGTAATGATATTTTCATCCTGAGGTGTGTTTTTATTTGCTTGTCTCACAGCGTGTGGCATGGTGGGACTGGGCAGTATCTGGAATATTGTTGTCTAGGCACTGAAATCCAATCAAGTGTTTCTTCTTTCATGGCCTAAACAAATCTTACTTTGCAGGAGAGCAAAAAATGGCAATTTGAAGAGCTCATCTGTAGAAGTGTTTTGCCAATCAAGGGCTGCACTAACAAATGGGGTCGAAGACTTTACAATTTCAGAGAACTAAATGAGGGCTTGCAGCTGGAAGTGGAACTGCAAAGCTGAAACTGGACCTATATGTGAATTTTGCACTACAATTTGCTTTTTTTTTTTTTTCTGTCAAAATGGCTCCCTTTGCCATGGGTAGTCTCTCAGCTACCCATCATAGCACCTCAGCTTCTTCCTATAAACTCATATTTCTCACATGACTTTTCCCATGTCAAAATAAAATTAATTGAAGGGGGCATAATGGAAGCTTCAGTGTTCCTAATGATTTCATGTTCTCATTCCAAGGCACTGTGATTAGCCACAGGAGCCTTGATTCTAGCTTTCTGTAAAGACTCCAAGAAGGATTTTCAGATATATCAAACAGTTTGAATTTTTTAGACATTAAGAAAGCAGGGTTAAGAAACTCTGTTTTGAATGACTGGCTACTTGATGTACCATGGCAATTGACCCTCTGGAGGCTCTGCAAGCCTAGCTTGCCTCTGATGTCCCTTCTCAGCTACCCCCGTCAGAACTGCTCCGGAAGGACTGACTCTGGGATTGACAGATGACATTTGCAAGTTGAGAGGCCAGGGATGCTCAGAACATTATTCCAGGGCCCACTCCACTGAGCTGCGTCCCTGCACAACCTCAGCTGTGTAAACTTCCTCTTTTTCAGTCACTGACTACTGGTCTTGGCGGCAGTGTTTGTGCATGGGATTCAGGAGTCACGAGAGCCCTACCCCAGCTCTTAGTGCTCTCCTTGACCTGCCCAACAGACCCCAAAGAAACCTGTAGCTTTGCCACCCTCTCTCAAGCTGTTTTCAATCACCATTATCATATGTGGCTGTTTGGACGCCAGCTGAGGCAGCAGGTTTTGGAGTGGGTCAGCCTCCCCTCTTTCACAGGAGCTATTGGAAGAGCTGACTGCAAACAGATTTTCACTGCCCCAATGTGGACTGATGTCAAACAGTGCCCAATGAGAGCTGACAAGCTGACAGACCCAATCCATCAGTGGAGGATGAGGGAGGGGGGAGAGAACGTCTCTTGCGCACGCCTTCAAGAGACACAGAGCAATTTCACAGATGGGCCGGCAAAGCTCTTGTAAGTGATACCAGTCCATATTTAATAGCCTATCCATTTCTCTGGAGGCAGGTGCAGGTGCAAGGGATACAGGGATAAAAAATTCAGTGCCAGGCACAAAGTAGCCGATAGGAGTCTGGCTTCTAGGGGCAGGCTCCTGTTTGGTACTGCCGCTGAGTTATTGGTGAATAACTGGGAGTGAGCTGGCTGGGAGCCCCTGCTGAGCTCAGAAGTAGAAGGTCTCTGAAACCAGACTTCGGGCCACAAGAAATAAGTCTGTCCCTTTTGACCTGTGCATCCAATGTTGCAGAGTATTCCTGAAGAGTAATTGCAACAGTGAATTCAGAAAGAAAATGCTGGATATTGGTTCCTTTTGTTGGTGCACAGTTAGTTGTTGTATGCATAGTGGGCTCTGTCCTCTTTTCACTTTTGTCTGAGGCTAAGATACAGCTTTGCTGCCCTCTGGGTAGGGTTCACAATGTTTTCTCATCTCGTGGGAGCCCCCATGCCTTCCTCCTGTCCCAACAACAGTTGAAGTAAGAGTTTGACCCATTAGTGATTTTTCACTAATTTTCAGCCTGATGATGAGATTATGAAGGCATTGTTGTGGTATGTTTGCATCAGACACATAGGAGGTTATGAAGCTCAGAAGAGTCAGTCAGCTGTTCTTCCCTCATCAGGAAAGTTGAGAAAAACTCTGCCGCTGTCCATGCTCATTTTGTTTATCCCATATAATGTGACTAGATAATCTTAGAAGTGGTCTGGAGGCCTGGGCTTGGGCTCCAATCTCAGTAATAAGCACAGCAGTGCAGATGAATCACTTGGTGGTCCAGCAGATCTGTGACTGGGCTCAGAGCACAGGGGCAAGGATTTTTTCTTCTGTTTGAGCATTGTCTGCAGGCTGGTTGCTTTATTTCATCATTGCAGATCGTTTAGAGAGATGAATGATCAGAGCATAGAGCAGTTTGGGATCCCCAGCTCTGAAATGTATGTGGGAAGACCAAGCTGCTGTTGCAATAAAAGTTAAGCTACTTCATTGGTGCTATACTGTCAGTAGTAATCCAAACACATAACTTAAAAACAAGCCAGGCCCTTTGTGTTTGGTCTGTGTCCTTTTCTGTGATGAGGTGGAAACTGGCATCTCCTTGCTTTATAACTGCCTGATTTGCAATCTCTCTTTCCCTCTTCCCCCACCTTCACAGCAGCCTGTCCTCATACTACTGATTCATTGTGCAATCAGATGGGTGATAACAGATGCTTCAGGAGAAGGGAATCTTCCTCCACAATTTGCTTAGCCAGTTGTGTGGTTGGAGTAGGAGTCAATTCCTTCCTGCCGTCTGCAGCCGTCTGCAGCCTGAAACGACTCATCCATCCCTTACCATGCTAGGGGTGCAACTATAAATGCTAGCAATGGTCCCTAGAATTTGCCAGCCCTTTTAAAGTTCTTTCTCCAAACTCTGTCTTTGACCATTTCTTATGGCACCAAAAGGCTTCTGACAAAATACAGTGTGCAAAAGGGTGTGAATGGTTGTTCATTTCACTGAGTAGCCTGCACTCCAAGTGTTGCAGATGTGGGTTAGAAAGCAGAATTAACTTATTTTCACCATGTACTTCATTTCCATTAACAGAATCTGCTCTAATTTTTGCTTGGCCACAATATTGTGACATCTGTCATGTTTTAGAGGTAGGTTGGGATGTGTGCTATACTGGGTGGGACAGACACAGTTGAAGGAGACCTGGCCTTGTGCAAATCTGAACCCAACAACAGCCTTTCTTCTTTCCTTGGTAGCTAAGTTTGCGGGAAGTAACATTTCCATCTCGATTTCAGTGATTAGGAGTGACATCCTCTTTCTACAGCCATCTGGGGTGTGAAAACAAATACATCTGCGTGGTCCAAATCGATCCAGAAAGGTGGAAAGAAAACCAAGGGCTATCAGAAAAATTATCCCTCTTTGCCTTGCTGCTTTCTGCCCGCTCTTGTTGTTTCGTTTGCTGACTTGTATTTCCTCCCACTCTTCAGCTGGGCCAAATTTGACTCTGTCTGGTGGAGGCAAGGGCAGAAGCAGTGTCAAGGCTGTTGGGAAAGGGGGAGAGGAGTGGGACTGGTGTTCTTTTGGTAGAGGTAGACTCAGGCCTGGCAAGGTGATTCCCTCAGCACCTCCCAGGCCCCACTCCAAGTCCATTTCTAGGATCCTGACTGATTTTGGCAGTTGGCTGCCGATGGAAGAGGGTTTCCATGGCAATGTACCAGTACTGCTTGCTCCCTCCTCAGCACTCTGCCTCCCATTCCCTCCCTCTCCCTCTCCTCACCCCCCTCCCCAGCCCTCCTGTTTCTCAAGCCTGTTGCCATGGAAAAGTCATAATCCACGAAGAATTTCAGATCCCCCCACACCCGTTGGGGTTTGGGTTTTTGGTTTGTTTTTTTTTAATGTTAAAAGTTTGCTTTTCGGTTTCATGTGTGGGTAGGGAAGGCTGTATCTGCCTCTTTGAAACCTTGTGGCTGGGCAAGAGGGAGGTCTTTGTCTTGGAATTGCAGGTCCTCCTGGAGGGAGGGTGGTATGAAGCTGTGGATGGCAGCTCCAGCTAATGGGCACCCCATCAGGGCTATGGCCTTGAGAAGTGCTTACATGACATTGGAGTTTATGACCAGTTTTTTGAAGGGACCGTGTCGTTTGGCATCTGAATCAATGATGTCTAAGCACCGAAGACATGCTGGAGAAAAAGGAGGAGTGAGAGATTTCTGAAAGGTGCCTCCTCTTGAGGCTGCTTTTGCTGAAGTGGTTTTAGTGACTGCTGCCAGCAGAAGAGGGTGCAGACAATTCATACGCTGCCACAATATGTGCATAGCAAGAGCTGTGGGAATGATGCAGCCGAAGGTACTGCATGAGATCAGAACAAGGGCCCACATTATTCTACCTGGTGCTCAGGCTAATTCCCAAGCTTTCAGGGTATGTCCACATCTATCAGGACTTGTGTATGAGATTTGTGGGTTATGTTTTAATTTTTTAGCTTCAGTACCAGTTAAAGGTGAAAATAGTTAAATTTCTGAGAGCTGGTTGAGCTGGAGGGAGCTGTGGTATCGTAATAGATGTGGAGCTTGACCCTCTGATGCACTTTCCATGGAAATGTTCTGGTCTCACTCCCGGGACACTTGTTTCATCCATTCTGTGTTCACATTTCCCACTGTGGCCTGGAATGCTGAGATGCTTGCTGGAAAACTGTTCTCACAGTATTTCTAGGACCAAGGAGTCCTGTAAGTCTCCTGAGCAAAGAAATATTCTTGTCAGATTTACTCTGACTTTCAGGAGGGAGAAGGAATAAGGTTCAGATAATATATCCCAAATTTGGGACCTTGTACTTATTTCAGACCTCCTGAGAGTCTTTTATTGGATGCAATGTTAGTATCATGCCTGAGGCTTCTTTAAAGTGACCTTTTCTCAGAGAAGAAGCAGAGAAGTAATTCAAGATCAAATGCAACTCTAGAATAAAATGGCACATTTATTTCACTGGAGATGAAGCAACATGGACTGAAGTTGACTCTTTTCTTGCTTCAGGAAACACTGAGGACGCATGCTCTGTTTCATTTTTATATAAATGGCTACGTTCAGGTGGCCTGCTGCAGTCTCCTTATCTACTCACCATGGTTACCTCTTCCCATTGTCTGTGTGTACCAGGCATCTGAGTCACTTGCTCCTCACCTGACCTCAGATGCCGTAATAGTCATGGAGTCTGGCCTGGACATGTGGAGTAGGGGATGGAGTATAACATTGAGTCTTTTCAGGTTGTTAGAAAAACTATTGATTTACAAAACCATAAAGTCGTACTGCTAGGTCATTTTAGAGCCTCTTCTTTTGGATTAATCCCTGGTAGGTGATGGATTTCCAGCTGCCACAGAATGTGGTGTGCTGCGCAGAAAGCAAGAAGTCTGATCTCTCAGCAATGCTTGCAAAAAGCCTGATCTGTCAGCAGAACTCTACCTTTTCCCTTGGCAATATGCCTTTACTCTGTTCTAGACAAACATAATTTCTTCAGTTCCATGTCCTAGGTTGTTTGGCTACTTCCATTTTCAACCTCTTCTCCAACACTGCTGAGGAGGAAGCTTGGGAAGTTGCAGTGGTGTGTTGGGTACCTATCAGATGGACCCCATCTCTGTGTTTCACAGAGGCTTCTGAACACTTAGCAGCAATTGGAAAAATTATTCAATCACTACCAATCTGATCTAGGAGTTGAATTATTGACCAGAATGCAATATTTCCCTTCTTTTTGTACCTGTCAGACCTCAGGCATGGATCCCAAAAGGTTTTCCAGAACACTATGTGAGAATGTAGGAGTGTGCTGAGCATATCAGCAAACCAGTCACTCTCCTTGTGCTTAGCAAGGCCTTGTGTAGCCCCCCGCTTTTGCCAAAAGGAAGAGAGAGAGAGGCATGTAAGTTAATTTAACAGAGCCTGGACTACAAACTACATCACAAAACACTCTACAAAGTTAATAATACAAGGCACAAGTCGGATATGATATAAATGATGTAAATGTGTGAACTCTGAGTAGGACTTTGGCAGTGTTCCCAGCCGTGTTCAAAATGTACCCATGATATTTCTATCTCCCATATTGGGAACCCACTAGAGACAGGCATAAAAGACTTAGGTTGGGTTTATTATCCATATTTGTCATTCATTTCAGAATAGCATCTTCCTCCCACACTGATCCATCCTCACGGCACTACATATGCACCCAGCTCAAAGCAGGATTCTTCACACCCTGGCTTTTGGGGCAAGAGTTGAGAATGGTGAGATAGGCTTGAAGTGTGTGTTGGGAAACCCAAAATAGATGGTGCAAGGGAATATGGACTCTGTAGCTATACAGGTGGAATTAACAGAAGCAGTTTGCAAGCTGTCAGGACATGGGACTTTGGGACAGAAAGGAGGCATGCCTGAGTGTAGGAAACCATGTGAAAAACTGGAAGGAACTTCTTGGTATTTATCTCTCTTTTATATTTTCCCAGTGTTTGAAAAAGGGATGATGTCAGTGAAAGAAGAGCATAGAGGTGTTATTGCTGTGACTGGGGTGGGTATAAGCAAAGGCTGGAGGCTAAGGATTTTCAGGGTAATTTTTGACCTGGGACCTGGGGTCCAGGTAGAACCCAAATGGGGGCATCTTGACTTGCTGTCACAGTCAGAGCAGAGAAAGTACCAGTCGTGCAGTTGAGCTGGCTGCAGTGAAGGCAGCAGTGTAACAGCACTGGCTGTGTTGGAAGTGCTGATGGAAGTGGCAGATGCCAGCAGAGCCAAAGGGAAGGATGGCAGGCATGGCAGATTGGGTGGAGAAGCAGCCGCACAGGGAAGGTGCTGATGGTGAGGAGGCTACTAATTGCACCGAGTGTTGTTAGAGTGCTAACTACAAGTGAGGACAAGGATGACTAACTACAGACAGGATTGTGAAGAGGAAGAGGAGGCAGGCTCGAGGAGGAGTGGTGAGGTCTGTGATTATGGCACTTTGTAATGAATAAGATGCTGATCAGTGAGTGACTACAAGGGTTTGAGTTCTGGCATTAGCCAAAGCTGTGTTCTTCACATGTGCCAGCTTGTGGCTTTCTTGCTACTCCTTCTATCTTACTCTTCATTTTATTTGCTACTGCAGCATTTTCCCTCTTTGCATGTAGTGTGGAAAGAAATGCATTAAGGGTTTCATGTAGGAAAAAAAAGGGAATTAAGAAATCTTAATTTAGACACTACCCCACTGGTGATGCATCCTGTGACCCTTGTCAGATAAATGCTACCTGGGAGGCCTTCTTGAAAGAAAGAGGTTTTCCTAATGCTACAGGAAAAAAAAAATCACAAGAAGACTTAAAGGAAATGGGAAAAATAATAAAAAAAAATTGAATCCTAATAGTTCTGAGACTTTCCTCAGCCCAAGGAAGGGTTAATGCTTTAAATGCTATGTAATTTCAGCGGCAGTAAAGAACACGTTTCCATGGAAACATCAACCCACAGAGGGAGAGAAAGAGGGAGAAAGGAGAGGGAACAGCAAGCAGAGGGAGAGTGGCTCCTCTGGCAAAGGAGGAGCAGACCCTCCCTTCCCAGTTACGGACAGGAGTGATTATTTGTTTATTTTTTTAATCGATTTCCCCTTGGAAATGTTATAGGGAAGAAAGTGATAGGGTGCCAGCTTGGCCAAACTGCTACAGACCCAAGAAAATCCAGTCACACTTTTTGGAGTGAGTCTCCTTGCAGGCGTGACTCTGCTCCTGCCAACACTGTGAATTCATTGCCCCTTACAAATGTGCGAATGCCTTCAATGCTTGATAAACTTGAATAACCCCAAAATCGCTACTGGTTTCTTCTTGGGTCAAAAAAGTTGAGCTAGTTTGCTTTTTCTGAGAATATAATAAAAGGATTTATTTCAGTCTCCAACTGGTTTAGCCTTGCCTGGCTTTTGCCAGTGAGATGGACCTTTCTGGCAGATTTGAGTAGTTTTCCACAAGCAAAAACATTCTGAAAGCTCTATCAGAAAACTGACGTGTTCACCTGTTTGCTGGTCTTGACTCCCAGGACAGAAACTGGAATGAGCTCTGGGTAGATAGAGAGAAGCCCTGATGGCTGGCTGCGCACCAGCATCCCAGCCACCTTCAGAAGACCAAAGAGGTCGTTGACATGCACATCTGCTCGGCCAGATTTTTTAAGCCATGGTCCACATCAATATGAGATTTCAAGGGGATGTATAAAAATTATTAAGAAAGTAAGTCTGCTGTCAGCAGGATTAAATTCACTGCATAGGGACAATAGTTCAACTGGAATATTTTTTTACAGCTCTTCAAATTGACAGAGCTTGAAAGACATCATCCTGGGTGAAAAATCACTGAAGAGCCTCATTTGACTTCTGTTCTGTGACTGCTTCTCCTATCAGTGATTGTATCACTATGCCTTAAGACAGATAAACAGATCTGAAGGACATCTCCTAACCTTTCAGTATTTGCCTTATTCTAGTGATATGGCTTTCATCAGTGACCTGTTAGTTGGTGCCAGGACATAATTATGACCCATTGTTGGCTGTTGTGACAAATTTTCCATGCTTTTACTGCCCCATGTAAGCTAATTTTTAGTCCTTTTATATGGAAGAAATACCCTGAAAACTATTTTTGCTTTGGAGAAAAGTGATATGTTATCTGTACCTAATGAATAAGGAAAGATGTAAAGGTGTAGCAATAAAAAAGTAATTCTTTAAAAAAGTAACTGGCAGGAATTTAATAACTCTGTGAAGCTTTCCAGGTTGATCCAATTTTGGACTGAACATTTAGTTTTTATTTTATGCAGTGACTGTAACAATTTTGACCTTAAAGCTAATTTTCTATTAGCTATTTTCTGTTACTTAAAGGTTTGGTGAGTCAGTTCAGAAGTATATTTGTTTTTATCAAAGCTTTTCTGGCTAGAAAAACCTTTCTGAGAATAGACTGATTTCCTATGACATTTATAGATAGTTCCAGCTTTAACAGACTATGCTCTTAGAACACTTTTCCTTATTTCTATTTTATTTCCAGTGGGGCCAGAAGATGTAGAGGTATATTCCCTAGCTTCTTAGGACTGTGTAATTTTCCTGGGGGGGGAGGGAAAGGACAAAAAATTTATAAATTTAGAAGAAATCAAAATTTGTAAATCAAGTATTTTGTGTTTAAAAGGGAATATTTTGACATGTAAATCCTATAAGCTGTCTCTTGTGATTAGGAGCATGGGAATTTTGTATTCCTATTTCTCCTTCACAAAACTTGAACTAAATCTTCAGTGATATTCCTTCCTCTGTTGAGGTGATGCTGTTTCTTGTAGGATTCTTTCCATGTGGCACATCACAGATGTGTTTTAATTGGGGCTCTTTTCCACAGAAGAAAGGGCAGAAGGTGTCACACAACAAACCAGAATGTGTGGGAGCATGATGGTACCAGAAGCTTCACCTTCTGTCCAAAATTACTACGGTTTTCAGATCTTATGTTTCTTTTTCTTTCTAAAAAAATGTTTACTTCTTAATGAGAAAATATTGTAGCCACATTCTTATCCCATTTAAGAAATGGTTTTGCCCAATAATTTGTCATGGCTCTGGCATTTGTGAAAATAGGTTAGTCAGGATGTCTGTGAGAAAAAATTGTCTTTGGTTGAAATTTCAAGATATTGCTGTGACCAGCATAGCACACAGGGCAAAATCAAGATTTATCTTTCTTGTCTTCCCATGAGCAGGTTACATTATCCTATTGTATATTTGTTTATCCTACAAGTCACATACAGTCTGGCTTTGGTACTGTCAGCAGCACCCTGGCACAGGGAGTGTGAAATGCCACTAGGCCTGAATGGCACCTCTTTCCCCATTAGTGACTGCACAGGATGAAAAGCAAATGGGATCAGGTCCTGGATGACAATTTGTAGACCGAGGAAGAATTTATTGTAAAAACTCTGAAGCTCATACAAGCAGCCTTCCACCTAGGTGTCATTACTGTCATGTCTGCCCCAGGTTGGAACCTGTGTTCCCTTTTGAGGGGTAGCTCAGTGAGCCTGCACAATGACTCCCCCATCCTGTCTGCTTCCTGATGGATACCTGTCTGTGAGGCAAAACCCTGTGGTGCAATGATGAGTTTCCCCTGACATTCTCAGGAGGGAGGCCGGGGCTGCACACACTGTGGAAAGTGAGCTTTGCTTCTCGTTCTCAGGAATGGTCCCGTCTCATTAGGATCAAGCAATGCGTGTAGGAAAGCGGCGCTGCCATAGCTGTGGCTTCCTGCGTCCTCCAAGGATAGATATATCCTCAGTCCCCAGGAGCTGTCATCTCAGTGTCTTTGTGAAATGACAAATTTGTGGTAGATAAATAGAAGAAATGGGAAACAAAGTGGAAGCACAATTTTTTTTTTTTTTTTTTAGATAAAGAGAGAGATTGATGGAGAAGATTGATCCTTCCACTGTACATAGGAGCTTTCACTTGGAAGTCTTAGCACACATACACATTGTTTTCAAAGCAACTTTGCGAAATACGTTGGAGAAACAGCAAGGATAGTTCAGTAGAAATTTGTCTTCCGCCAGAAATGTTTATTTCAGAGGTCAGGATCAAACACCAAAAATACTAACCTTCCTAGAGGTGAGGGGCCAGTCTCAGTGGATTGACCAGTATCACTCCATTGATGTCAGATGAATATCACTGATTTATTGCAGCCCAGTAGCTTCCCTCTTGTCTTTTAAAAAGGTGTGGACAGCAGAGACAAACCAAATTAATCTCTTACATCTCTGTTATCTTTTAGCCTGAGGGATATTTCCTAATCTAGATGATCTCCAAATCTTTTTGCTTAATGGGCATTTCTCTAAGGCTACTGGTCAGATTGATTCCCAGAAGTAATTTAGGCTGTAGTCTGGGCAGATCTTCTGGTTCAGGATGCCTGTACAATTTGGAATTTGGAATTTGGTAGCACTCTTTTCTACTCTTTCTTTCTTACAGTGCATCTCCCCATATTCAGTGGTACTACTGACAGTGAAAGAGAAAGAAATAAATGCAGAAGAGTGAAATACGTTCCCTTAAGATTCAATTTTCCTAGTCAATTGTTGCTTCTATTTTTTTTTTTCTAATTTGTTTTGGTTTTGTTCTTCATAATAGCCTCTTGTTACATAAAATCAGCTTCCCTTGTGCCCTTTGCATGGAATCCTTTCACTCTAAATTGTACCTGACACCAGGCAGATGTTACACAGATACAGCCAGATGTGCCTGCCTTTCACAACTCCATGAGCCACGGACAGCGCAGCTGCGTAAGGGGCAGTGCAGGGCAGTGAGCAATGAGAGAACCTCTGAAAGGCTCAGCTGGGATCAGCATTTTCAGAGCAGATTCCATGGCAAAATTTGATCAACGGTCCAGGTAGAGCCTGGTTTTGCCTTTTTTTGGGGTGAACAATTGGGTTTGATATCCTGGGGAGCCTGTCTTACCTCAAGAGAACTCATGCACGCACTCTGGGTCTGGATGGCTCTTGTGTCCGAGTCGGCTGTGCTCAGAGGCAGAGGCAGCCACAGAAATTCTGAACAATGGTATAGAGAAATAATATCTCTATTATTTTAAGCTTTCCATGGGTTTGGAGAATGGAGGTATAAGTCAGAAGTGAAAGGGATCAGTTGCGGTTTTCTCATTAAAAAAATGAACACTACTTGAGTCACTCAGATGAAGGCACTAACAGCATAGTTAGCGCTGGTTAAGTCTTTTATCTGTCAATCACTTGCCCCTTGAAGGTTAGAATTCCCATTTGTAGATCAGTATAGTGGTCCTAGGCTCCCTTTTCCCTGTCCTTTGAGTCCACCCAACCTTTTGTCTGTCCATCCTTGTTCAGGAGCAGGCGTGGGGATGGGCAGGACCCTGCTGCAGGGCAGGATTGATGTACTCTGCCCTGGTTGTTTGCATCAGGCAAGGCTGGGTTGGTCTTGCTGGTGCTGAGAGAGGGAACGTGGTTTGGAGCTGTGGGCACTTCTACTAAAATGCAGTAACAAGCTTTTGCTTTTTTGCTCCTTCCTGGGCATGAAGTGGGTCTGTTCCCTGATACCTCAGACTGGTGAATTTTTAACACTGTCTCTAGGGGGAAAAAAAGGCTATTTCACCATGAAAATTCTGTGGAGTAAAGGCCTTTCACTGCTTTCATCTCACTGCTATTGTGATTTGCCTCAGTGTTTCCCATTACAGAGAGATTCCAGACAGGATGGTGGTGGTATGTATCCCTATCTCTTTATCCTGCATCACATTCCACCTGCCTTTTACCCTGCAAAGGTAAAAGGTATCCCACAGCTTTTCCTTCCCCACCCTCCATCTACACCTTGTTTTTCCCTTGTGTGCTGGGCTGCTGAGATGACTCCCCTGTGCTGACTGTGGAGAGGCTGTTTTATTTATATGGTCTGTCTTATTCAGGGAAGCGATCGATGGAAGGATAATCACGCCATTTCAGACAGACTGCTTGTCTCACTGAAGCATAACAAGCACTGACAGGATGCAGGGGAGGGTGTGTGTTTGTGTGTGTGCTGCACACATGTGAGGCAGGGAAATGTGATGGAGTGAACTGATGCAGTGTCCAGATTTGCCCCTACAGTCAGCAGGCTTAGGAGGAGCTGATTCCAAGCAAGGCACTAGAGGCAGAAGTAGGAGTGGCTAGTGCTGATTTCAAATGCGTCTCCTTCACACCTGTCTCTGGAGCAGAAAAAAATTTGTTTAGCACCCTTTCTGTGTTCCCTCAAGCCCCCTGCGCCCACCATCTGCCTCTCCAGGCTTTCTTCATCACGGCTGAAACCATTTAAAATGCCATCATCTCTCTGCTGGTCCTAAATTGGCCATCTAATGTGGTTTTAATGCTCTATTTGCTATGCTTTAAAACACTCTCCTTTAACTTGCAGGGTTGACAGATTTACATCTAGGATGGGTGATGTTACCTCAGAGCCCAGGATGGGGCTTAGGTCCCCCTGGATCTAATTTGCTTTGTGCCCAAGGGCATGTTCCATTGCTCCTGCCTGCTTGTCCATACCACAGGGCTCACGGTGTCAGCCTGTTTCCACAGGCTGTGTATGTTTTGCTCTCACCATTTGAGTTTGGGCATTGCATCCGCTGCATCGCCACTGGGCTGGCGAAGGGCTCAACCCTTCTGTGCCTGCATGAAGTAGTTCCAGAAACTGCCACATAAGCAAAATCTTTTTCTGAAAGGTGCTTCTAGCAAATTAAATTAAATTGTCTGTGTCAGCCCCCACCATGCCTCCTTTCTGTTTCTCTAACTCTCTCCATCTTGGAGTGCCAAACATGCAGGGATTAAGATTTTTACAGGTGCAGTTTCCTCCTGGTTTATGTCACCTGCATGCACAACCTGCTTGCCCTCATGTTGTGCCCCCATTACATCTGGTGGCTCAGTTCAGACATGTCAGGGAATCTCTCAGCCCCCTGCCTGCCTGCTTAGGGACTGGAGTGTGTGTAGGCTGTAGGGAGGAACCAAATCCCCCTGGCCAGAGCAGGCAGCAGTGGTGCTGGTGCACCAGGGCAGCAGTGCTGCCGAAGGGGATGACTGCTGCTGCAGTAATGATGGAGGGCAGAGCCACTCGAGTGTGGCTGCCTTGCAGCATGCTGCTGACTCGGCCTGCCTGGGAGTCCTTCAAGCCCTGATGCTTTGTCACATAGGCTCAGTGCACCCGAGCAAGCCCTGCAGCTCCCTGTGAGCTGCTCTCGCCCTGCATCCCTGTGTTAGCTGGCAGCATAGGTACAGGAGAGCAGGGAAAGCTGGGGGGGATGCCACTTCTTCTGCACTTCTACTGCAAACTTTTGTAAACATATTGCTAATGGGTTGGAGAGAAAACACTCTGAAGAGTTATATTGCCAAATTTGGAGACTAATTTCAGTCATTAAGGTGCGAAGCAAGGGATTTTAGTGCTGCTTTAAGTGTAAATCTCAAGGCAGCTCCAAGGATTGGAGTCATTGATGATCCCACCTTGATTATTATTAGAGGTTCTAATCTTTCCAGTGAAAATGAGTATAAATGACACCCTCTTGTCTCATATCTGTGCAGGTTTCTGTGAACTCTTCTTGTCAAGCTGTGCAAGGGAGATTCCTGTAGTGGAATAGTTCTTGGGTGTGAGGAGAAAGAGGATGGAGAACGGTTTAATATTGGTGTTTGTTTAATTAGATGTTGGCATTGCTTACTCACTACTGACATATAAAGCTGCAACTCCCATCAGGCTAATGGCATCCTCATCGTCTTTGTCTTTACTCTGGTGGCCAGTGCAGAGAAGTCATGAAGCTGTAATCTTGGTCCACTGGAAGATCCCTCCCACCACCACCAGAGCCTTAACTAGGTCTTGTAGGGTGCACACACCTGGCAATGGTCTGTGCCTGGCATTCCTCAGTACCAGAATAATTCACACAGCTGGGGAAAAAAAAGCCAGAAAAAGAGCTTGTGTGGTCCTGACATGGGATGTTTTATGCCATTACAAACAATTGCATGGCTAAGATTTTCCAGGCGGAGGATGTTTTAGGGTTCGCTCAATGTTTGGGTTCCAAATGGCTTTGGGTTTTGGAAAATAACCAGTGGTCTGCCTTTGAAAATTGTCCTGTTGCAGATGTTTCATGCTGGGCTCCCTTATGGCTGTATTTCCAGTGCTGAACACGTCCCTTGAAGGTCACAACATGGAGCAAGTGTGGATTTTCCTTTAGAAATAAACATAACTGCTGATTGCACTTGGCAATGGGGAGTTAGTAGATGAGTTTGGTTGATTAATGGAGTTAAAACAAAAAAGTTTGAAAAAGGAAGAAACTGAAATAGTGACCTGCTTTTTTATTTGTTTGAAGACGTTTCCCTGATACAATGATTTCTTTAGATTAGCAGGGAGGTCTCTTTGTGCAGCTAGTAGGAAAGCATGAACCCACCGAAAGGACATATTTTTTTCCCCCTCTTATTTATTTTCTTGAAATTGGTTCAAATTGAGTTTATAAGGGACAAATTGAAGCTGAATATTAGGAAATGTTTCCTGATGTCATGGTGTAATAGAATAGAAAACCTCTCATGTCTGTAATAGAAATGTTGATTGTGTAATTTATAGAACTGTGCAAAGTAGGGGAGTGCTCAGAGTCCAGGGACCAGCCCTGCAGGCAGCTTGGTCACCTCTGCCTCTCATGGTGATGTGATGCTACTGGTGCCAGAGCAGATTTACAAAGGTAAAATCTACTTCATGCAAGAGGATTGTGAATTGAAGTGAAATATATGAACAGGGTAAACTGTCAGAGTGCCATGGTGATGTCATATAAACCACTGAACTGTGAAATGTGTATTTACCTCCTCTTCCCTGCAGTGCATTTCTAGATGGTCTGACAGTTAAGAAAACAATAGACCTGATTCTTATTTACAGCAACACCCCTTTAACATGATTTCACAATGCAGCAAGGCCTTGAAATGAGTGTAGCCGGAATCTCAGTCCACTTAAAGGCCTTCCCTATTGCCAGAGCTGAGTAAGGAGGCTTTATGAATAAATAATAAATAAAATTAATAAATAGAATAAATGAGATTGAAGCCTGGACTGTTTAACTGTCCATTTGTACAGCTGACATGAAATGCCCCAAAAGGGAGTGCCTTCTGCAGGAGTGACAGGGCCTTTCCAGACAAAGAGAATTGCTGATGTTGGCTGCAGGGCTGATCACCCTTTAGTTTGATTTTACTGGGTGTAAGGCTCGACTCTGTCCCTAGGTCACTGGGCTCTTTCAACATCCTTATCCCTATTCCTAAGCTCCTTCACAGGATCACTCTGGGCCCCATGAGGTGTGCTGGCTCTGACAGGGATAGAGCTGCTTGCAGGTGTGCTGCTCCTTCCTCTGGTCTCCGCTGCTTCCTTGATATTTGGGCTGGCAGGAGGCTGTCTCCACTGCTTCACCTGTCACCCATCACTGTCCTCAAGTGGCATGCAAAATCCCCTTTGGAGAGTGAGCAAAGTGTAGGCTGTGGAGTGTGTTTACACATCTGATTGCTAAGGATCCCTCTGCCCTTTGAGGCAGAGGAAAAGCAGAGAAGGTCTGTGGGCATACATGTGTGTGACTCTTAGACATGCTTTTAGGAATTCATTGAGAGCCAACACAGTACATCACTTCCCTATCCCAGTCACAAAATGGGGGCAATTGCCCTGCCTTGCCTGATTGTCCCAATTTCTGGACTAATTGTCCTGTTTTTCTAACTCCCTTCCCCTAAGATTTTCCATTATTTTGCACTGTGTTTCTACCCTCCTGATGTGAGCTGAAGAGGGGAGGCAGGGTGTTGTTTTGGGTTTGGTTTCCAATCATTAATGTTCTCCTTGCTCTCTTCTCTCTCCCACAGGTACCTGATCAATGTCACCTTTGAAGGCAGGAATTTGTCGTTCAGTGAGGACGGATACCAGATGCATCCCAAGCTGGTCATCATCCTTTTGACCAAGGAGAGGAAGTGGGAGAGGGTAGGATATGTTTGGTCATTCTCCATCTCTGTCAGGGAAGAAGAAGGGGGAAGGCTCTGGGCAAATAATCCTCCCCACCTTTCTGTACTTCTTATCAAGGGCTGGCAATCTGCTTCTTGTTTCCCGGACCAGTGGTATCTCCAGTGCCCAAGCGGCTGTCTTCTCCATGCAGGATGCCATTACAGTCTTCCATTAGCATGCATAAAAAATTCATCAGCTTCCTTTCTGTGATCTCTGAACATAAGTTTCCTGGCCTTTCAGAGAAGATACCTCCTCTGTGCCATGAGTTTCAATGGCTGAGACAGAAAATATTTCTCTGTATGGCTTGGTGGCAGTGAAGTTCTGTACACTAAGTGACTATGATTGAGCTACAGCCACACTTAGTAATTTATGCCAGTATTAACTGTGCGTGATATATCTGGCCAGTGTCCCTTGCAATGGGATTGTACATTAAATAGGATGTGAATGTGAGATCAGATTGAGTTGTTCAAAGATCCAAATTTGCATATTTTGGAATAATTTGCATGTAACCCAAAGCACCATTTTAGAAATGGTGTGAATTTCTGAGTTAGTGGGAAGTTTTGGTTCATTTCACCTCCCACATAAATGTCAGTGGTCCAGGCTCCAAACAAGCATTCCCAAAGGGTTTCTGTTGAAGCAGAGGGGTTAGTTTAAGGGCTAAGAAAATGAGATATAAAAAAAGTTTTGGGTGTGAGAAGTCAGAGCAAAGGAAGGAGAATTCATCAGAACACTGATAGATATGAAGCAGAAGTTGGTCTGTATGCAACCATGTGTATGGCTTAGAAAAATGCCCCTTTGTTCCCACCATGCACAGAAAACTTTCTCTCCTTTGCCTGCTTGTTCTCTGCATGGACTTGCAAGTGACTTGCTTGGTGAAAGTGAAGAAGAAATTAATGGGGAAATAAGAATGAAATGGGGAGCTGTCAGGAGAAGTGTATTCAGAAAACTTACAGCTTGTGAATGAGACAGAAGAGCAACACTTTAGTGCCTGGCAGGCACTAGGGTCTCCCAGTAGTTGCAGGAATTTGGGAAGAAGGTGAAAGCCCCCAGCTTGTGCCTGGTTTCCAGGGGGACCTGTCTACCTCATGAACCTTGTCTACCACCGTTCAGACCAGATGAGGGTGTGTGGTCTGGCAGAGTCAGAAGAGGTCTCAGTGGGCCAGGAGTGTGAGGAAACAAAGGGCATGGCATAGCATGCGTGGACAAGTCTTGGACATAGCTGAAGGCAGGCTGTCTAGATACTGCACAGGGTGTGGACATACAAAGCTCAGGCTGTAGAGACCTCACGTCAGGCTCGGTCTGTCACTTGACTTCATTAAAGCTTACCAGGAAAAGTCCAGGAGGATTTGCTCCTAGCTGGCACCACATTTGTTCTCACGGGGGAAAACTCCATCGTCAGAGAAGGAAAAATGAAGCAGTAGCAGCATGAATCCTCCTAGGGGTTATTAGCAGGCCTGGCTGTGGGAATCTGTTGCCGGAATGCTTTGCAGTCTCTGGGGAGGCACGGCTAAATACAGTCCTGTTTTTATCTTGCCTGTCACATGCTTCACACCCTCAGTGGAGGCTTGGTGGCTTCCGTCAGTGGTAAGAAAGGTTGTTCAGTCTCTGGCAAATGAACCAGACAATTAGTAGAAGGGATCCTGGTTATCAAGAGTGTTGGGGTTAGGTCTGTGGCCTGCTTGAACCCTGCTGTCTGTGAGGACTACTTGGCATGCATTGAAAAAAAACAATCCTTAATTTCATAGGAGCTGGGGCTGGACTGAAATGAGGCTATGATGAACTGTGGTATTAGTGGTAAGAAAAACATGTAGTGCTTCCTGGACACAAATATTTTATCTTGAAGTAAGTGTCTTCCTCAGAGAAGATGAGATTATTATAATCAAACTCTGAACTGGTTGAATTTTGAGCTGGGAGAGTCTTTCTGGAAGACGCTGAAGTAATCTCCAGCAAGTTCTGATCACAGACCAAAACCTTTCATACCTGGAACCTCATGCTCTTAATTTTTTTTCCATTCAGCAGGAGTGCAAACATAAAAATATAAGTGTGAAGCAGAGATTTTTACGACAAAGATCATAGTGTTGTTCCATGTTTGCAAAGAGTCAGGCAACACAAACTGTTGGCCCTTAACAGCAGCTCCCAGGCAATGCCACAATACAAGAAATTACTAATATTTTTTTAGCACATTTTTCAATACCTTTATGGTGTTTTAGAACATTATCTGAATTCTCACTAATTTTATGTAAATAGCAAGGTCCTTCATCCTGGGATCTTTTAGGCAAACAGGCAGTAGGAGACATGAGATAAAAGTCTGAGTGGGAAACACTGATTTGGTCCAGTTGCATTCACTGTAGCTCAATCTTTAACTACACACTTTTATTTATAATCAGATGCTATGCCTGGAAGGAACATCAAGAGGTCAACTAGTCCCTCCCTGTGCCCCATGAGAAGGTTTAACTAGACTGAAATTATTCCTGACAGATGTTTGTCTCACCTGTTCTGAGAGACCTTCAATGCTACAAATCCCATGAAATCCCAAGTCAATCTCTTCTACGTCTTCTTTCTCCTTACCCTGCTAAATTTTTCTAATGTCTAACCTAGATTTCCCTGGCTGCAGTTGAATACTTTGTGTCTCCCTAATGGACATAGGGAATTGTTTATTCTCTACCACTTCTTATCATCCCCATGTGGGTTTGAAGTATTCTATCGTGTTGTCTCCCAGTCATCTCTAGTGTAGGTTAAACATGAATTTGTTCAGTCCCTCTTGGTAGGTCATGTTTTCTAGTCTTCTGATCATTTCTGTTAGCCTCCTCTGGATTTAGTAACACAGCTTGCAGATCTGTACAGCTTGGCACATTTGATTCTTGAAAGATGGCAAATGGATTTTGAGGGTATGTCTCATGGAGTATATATAGAAAGATATGTTTTAAAATAGGTGTGAAGTCTTCCATTTTCTGAGCAGCAAAGATCCAGACAGTGACTGAACTGTTTCAGGATTTCAGGTCTGTGAAGTCTTTTGCGATTTTGATTTTTTCCCCCAATAAGTATCTTCACAACCTCACCAGTTATTTCAGAACAGGAATTAATTTTCCAAAGGAGCTGCAGCTACCCCCAGACTCTGATGATGATAAATCTCCTCATGAGTGCTTCAGACAAATGGAAGCCTTGTAGGGCTGACAATCATGAAAGAACAAGAAGAAAACCCACTTTCTGCAAGGGGGCAGTAACTTGAGCTCTCCTGCTTGTCTTAACCATGAGTAATGATTCATCATGATAAGCAAATGTGCTGAATTTCATTCACTTCTCTGTACTCTGCTCCTTGGGGGCAGAATGCTGCACGCCTTTCCACACTACCTTTTCATAGGCTGGTTAGTAAAGCTCTTTGCTTCACTGGCCAGATAGCCTAGGTGTGTTTTGGGTGCCTAGATGCCCCTGTTGTTTATCATAGAGGTGCAGGTATGCAGATGGAGGTGGTGAAGGATGTCTGCTGTTATGTCCCATGAAGGACCATGGCTCAGTACAGTGATGAGTGGGGGCCAGGTGTCTTGCAAAGTGAGCCAGAGGGTCAGTACTACTCTAGGTTTTGTGTCAGTGGGTTGGGATATTTTGTGTGGGAAGAGATTTCACCCAGTATTTTTCTTCACTATTTGCATTTCTCTTCTGCTCTCTTATGATTCCACATATGATGAGGTCTTATTTCTGGGTTCGTGATCCCTTTGTGAGAGCTAGCAAGTGCTGCTATCTCCAGCTCTTGCTTACATCCTCCTTCTCTACTGAGTCCTATCCCACTAGCTCCCTGACAACAGTCCTGTCCCATTTAGCTCCCATATCCTCCCATCTTCTTCCTCACTTTCCCCCAGCAAACCTGGCAGTGACACAAATGTTATGAACTTTGAGGCCCTCTTTCAGATTCTTTCTCTACTTTAATTACTAGTGAGTTTGGCATCACTTCTATGGCTAGTTTGTGCTCAGCCTCTTTTCTTAGGTGTGTAACTGGGGATTCAGAGCACCTTTCCATGAGGCTCATGACACCAAGTTCTTGTGCCACCCCACAGAGCCCTTTGATTCACAAGCTCCCTCCATCTCTTACCAAGCCTGCCCCATTAACTCCTCTTCCTGTCTGGACAAGCAAAGCCCTGAGTGATGGTTTTGGACAGGGTGCCACTACAAGCCACCTTAGAGGACAGATGGGAAACTTATGTTGAAAGATGCATTCTCCTTGCTGCAGGTACTAATCCTCTGCCCCTATCAACCTTCACCCTACTCAGCAGATAAAATGTTTGCCTGTTGCTGGTGCTATAATTATGAGCACTTGACTTTTGAACTCTTCAGCTCCAGCAGGGTCTGTTCTTCTTCCTCTAGCCATTGGTGTGACCACGATTACAAATTCATGGGCAGGCTGCTCCTAGCCTGTACCCTTACACCATTGTACACATTAGTGCTCCCTGGGAATGGGGCCATTTGCTGTGATATCCTCTCAACTGCCTCAGTGAGTGTAGACTTCCAAGACTTCCTAATGCTGCAGCAGGGTGGAAAATAGTGCCACTACTCTCTGCCATGTGGTCTTTCCAGAGATATGTTCAACCTCGATCACAGTCTGCAAAAGATGAGTTCGTGAACTTCTGTGACCCTGTCTTCAGCTTGGGACAGAGCACCATTATACCCATCCATGCCTGGGAAGAGTTCCCCTGGGATATGGGACAGAGATTCAGAAAGGAAAGAAGGATTTGGAAAAGAAAAATGAAAAATGAAGATTTCCCTTATCTAAAAAAATGATGAAAGAGAACAAGATAAATTTTTGGACACCTAAATGACTGTTGAAAAAAGGACATACTAGTCAGCTGCTTTTCATTCACCAGTAGGGAGAAAGAAAAAGTTGTCTTGCTAAATTGTCAAGCAGAAAGATTTCAGATGTGTAGGGAGCTGTCTAATTATTGGCATGGTGAGACATAGTGAGGCTCATTTGATGATAGAGGTTCATTTGCTGGAGTATATAGAGAAAAATATCCAACAGTGCGGGATCTCAGTCTATCTTGTCCTGCCCCTGAGCTGGTGGATGCAGTAAGTGATCTCTTGTGGTTCTCTGCCAGCCTACATTTCTGTGATTAGATGAGCAAGACAAACCTGAAGAGTGTCTCACAAAAAGCAGCTTATTTCATAGGAGAGGCAACCCGGGTTATGGACAAGCTGATCAGCAGAAACTTCAAGCCTGATGCAATGAGGGCATAGTTTCTTCAAGCTTCACCGTGAACCTTTTGTAAAAGCAGGCAGTTGGCACGTGAAGGCTATTGTGCATGTCTGTGAACAAAAACTCTTACGGAGGCAGTTGTCACCTCCTGAAGTCTGCACCTTTGGGGAGCGGATGAAGACCACAGAGACGCTGAAGAGGCTGTAACATTTGATGATGATGCAGCCTTCAGGCCTGATCTCTTACTGTGTATTAAAAGAAATATTGACTGTCATCTCTCTGTGTGCTTCAATGTCCCAGTGGCAGAAATAACAGGGGAGAGGACTGAAAATATGATCAGTATTCTTGGCTTTTAGTAACAGTCCATGGGGTACTGACCACTCCGTGAAGAATCAATATGAATCATGTTATTCTATCTGTTACATTGCTTAGCAGAAGGAAGGACTTCGATTTTTTTTTTCACTTTCTTAGAGAATAAAAGCCTCCTTAAAGAAGGCTCTTTAAAAATAGGAGAGGAACAAGAACGTAGGGTTGTGAGGTGAAAACTCCAAGTCCTCTCTGAAGGCCCTCCCCTTCCTTTGGAAAGATGGCTAGATGTTTTGGGGTGGTTTCTTCCTCATGTCTGGTGCCCACCTAGCCAAGCCTTGCACATGTATGCTTGCCTCCATGGGGTAGAAGTTATTGTCTTTGGTCAGGTACTCCTCTGTGTGTGGAGTTCTGGCATCTTGCCTGTGTGTCCAGGGAGAAAATGGTTTTTTATTCCACCAACTCCTTTTACAGTGAGACAAGATTGGATTGTTTTTGCCAATCAGTCTTGTTTTGCTAATTTTGCTGTGTACATGGGGATTTATGACTCATTGTCCCTGGGGAGAAATGGCATAGAAGTTTGTTTAAACCTACTCAGAGTAAGAGACTGATTCTGTTCCCACAGAACCAGTTTTTTAGAAGGATATAGCTTCTCTTAGGGCAGAGGGACTGTTCTGGATTCAAGCACATATGGCTGAAATTAGAATGGGAGTATTTTAAAGTGTTCTTTCTGGACATGTCTCTAAGAGACCATAATTTGCTGAATGCCTTACTTCTCATTAGACAGCAGACTTGCATCAAAGAATACATATTTTATGACTATCCCACTCCCAAGTGAGTGTCCCTTAAATACCTGATCTAGGTCACATCTGATGGGTCTGTTTATGACCCTGATTCAATCAGACAACCAGATGGCTTTATTTGTGCACCTATGCTGCATCCACTGCCAGGATTTGGCCTGACTTCTCACAGTTGCCCAGGATCTAACTGTATGTATTTCTGGCTAATTATGGCTGTGTTAATCTTACACTGACTCCTAAGGAGAAGGACAGATTCCAGTGCCACACAAAGCCTTCCTTATCAGAGGATAAATGGAACTATCTTTCTGAAAAAGCATTCTATGTAAATCTTGTAGCCATTCTGGTCAAACTGTCTTTGCTGGATTACTGCATCCTGCAATAATGAGCTAGTCTAGCTCTGACCAAAGAGAACATATTGGGTGTCTCTTCCTAAACACTGTGTGTTATGTCATTATAAGCTGTCCACTCTCTTTGCCTCTTGCTGAAGCAGTTCCTGACTTTGCTTGAATTTTGGAGTGTATTTGTATGATTCATGAGCCTGCAGAAAAATATTCTGGCTCTTCTCCACCAGACCCTACTCCCTTGCTACTGGAGGGAATTCTTACATTGAAACAATGACAGCTTCTTGGAAAGACCTTGTCCTCTTATGCAAATCAGATATTGGAATATCTGGAGATCTTTATTAAGCCCAGGCTGTAGTTAGAATGCCTCCTACCATTTCTCTGCTGGTGAAGCTGATGAGGGTGATAGCAGCCATCTGACCTTTACTGGGGTTGCCAACCTAACTCCTTGGACAGGGGATCCTGGAGGATTGTGCTCAGAGTGCTACTAACAGCATGTGGCAACAACATCCAGCCAAAGAGAAGACTGCCCTCACCTCCATTGTATTCTGCATGAGAACTCTTGTCTGGAGCTTTCTTTGCTCATGCCACAAAGTGAGAAGTGCCACTGTAACCCTTTGCCAGTGTATATGCACCTCTTGCACGTCATCATTGCTGTCCCCAGCATCCAGTTATGGACTTGGGACTCTGCTCTGCAGGGAGCTGAGTGAACACTAACAAAAAAGGTGGCTCCTACCCCAAAGTGGTTACACTTTAATTACAAGACAAAAGGTAGCAGATGGGTACAGATGGACCAACGGGGGAGTACAAGGGAACAATCAGACAACATTAGTCAGCATGGTAGGCAGCAGGCTTTACACACCGACTGCCTAACTCTTGTGAAGGCTTTGATAGGCAGCAGAGAATTATAACTGGCTTTGTGCAGGCTTATGGGAGCCTCATTGAGAGTGTGAAGGGCAGACAGGGAAAAGCAGTAAAGGTGCTTGGAGAGCTGCAGCTGAGAAGGTGCAACAGCTCAAAAATACCCAATGCTGCTGGAAAATTTTCAGTCTTCTTAATATCTGAGGGGATAATCCAACTTTACAGAGAACCAAAAAACCTCTAGTAAGGTCACATCTTGCAATGCAGCACAAACTCCCAGTACAGGGCTGATGTGCTAGTGCCAGAGCCACATTGCTTCTGGTTGAAACCCTCCTGCTTGCCAGCATCTTGGAGATTTCCATGGCACGTCAGATGCTGCTGTGTATCTGTGTTCCAGCATTTCATTGATTGTGGGAATGTTTCATCTCAGCATGTTGAAAATAAACATCCATATCTTAATGCAGGAGATAGTTGATTTGATATGGGAAGATGAGCTTTCAGATATGGATACAGTAATTACATATTCCTATCACAGCGCAGTATCAAGGATCCATCATATCATCATTGCTGATGAGTCTATAACATCCTCAAAAAACCCCAAACCCCAAACCCCAAAAAATCCCCAGACCAGGGATGGTGATTTGATTTTGTCCCTGATTTCCATCTGAACACAGGAGTGTTTTTTCCCTGAATTCCATGTACAAGTGAGCTGACTGAAGTGGTTGAGGTCACTTGGCTTGTTCAGCCCAGAGAAGAGCAGAGACCTCATAGCAGTCTCACAGAATTCACAACTTCACAGAATCACAAAACATTTGGAGTTGGAAGGGACCCACGAGGACTATCAAGTGCAGCTGTTCCTTACAAGGGGAAGGGGCCAGGCAGACACTGATCTCTTTTCACTGTGACCAGTGACAGGAGCAGGGAATTGGCATGAAGCTGTGCCAGGGGAGGTTTAAGCTATACATTAGGAAGAGGTTCTTCACCCAATGGATGTTTGGGCATTGGAGCAGGCTCCCCAGGGAAGTGATCACAGCACCAAGGCTGCCATAGTTCAAGAAGCGTTTGGACAATGCTCTCAGGTATATGGTGTGATTTTTGGGATGGTCCTGTTCAGGGCTAGAAGCTGGACTTCAGTGATCCTCCTAGGTCCTTTCCAACTGAGGATATTCTAAGATTCTGTGATTCTGTGACTATTTATCAGCCCAACAGTAGTTACTTCATCTGTACTCCACTCAGGAGTGACGTGAACAGGTTATGTATCCTTCAATCCTGGATAGATGCACAGCATAGCCACTTTCACTTTCCCTTGCTTTGTGCCCAGTCATCTACTGGAAATCACCTCAGGGAGTCTGTAGCACTGAGGAGCCACACAGGTGCCATTGGAAGAGGAAGTTTATTTGCTGTTGCTTTTGGTGGCCAAACTGTGCCATGAAAAGGCAGCTGAAGAAAGGATGGCAATTTAGGCAGCTTTAAGATTTGAAATGCATGAAGAGATGAGGGCACAGAAAGCTAGCAGCCAACCAAACTGAGTCTGGAGAAAGAACTAGCAGAGCTGCAGTTGAAGGAGACTCACAGTGAGTAAACGTGCCCCCAGTGCCTGAGGGTGTGTTTTCATCTGTTCAGTTGCATTTGCTTGAAACTGTCTCATGTCAACGACATCTTTGCTTGGCCTGTGAATCCTTTGCTTTTTCTATTTTTACATTATCTGAATGTTATTAACTAGAGGCTGTGTTTTCCTTCCATGGGGCTTGAGAGAAGTGCTGCATATTCATAGGACCCTATGTTTTTCTTTCTTTTGCCTTTTTCTTTCTCTTCCTCCTCATCCACTTCTCTATTTGTTTTGTAAGATTTTGGCAGTTTGATTTTCCTGCCTTAAAAGTCTGGCCACATTTGCTTCTGAATGAATTTGAAATAAGGTTTTCATAATATGAAATGGCTCAGACATTTTTCAGTAAGAAATAGTTTGTTTGTTGTGTCTTTGGCTTGGTTTGCTTCTCTCCTCTGGTGTTTGTTGATCTCACATGCTCCTTGTTTTGTGTTTGAACCCTGGTTGTATGTGGTTGACTTGGCTTGAAGTTGAACTGCATCTTGACTGTATTTTTTACTAGACCAGGACAGTCTTTTCCCTTGTGGTCTTCTTCACACTGTTACGTGTAAACTTCTCTGCTGTTTTTCAAAGGTATTTCAGCATTAAAGCTGTGGTTATCACTGGAGCTGCTCCGTGCTTGAGTTACTCTGGCTGCTCATGAGCTCTGGCATGTGCTCAGTGTCATTGATTTGAGCATACAATATGTTCAGCATCCTTTGTTTTCCCTGTGCCTGAACTGTGTTTTCCCCAAGTCTGTAATTTTTTTAGACTGCCTTTGGTAACGTTAGATCCCGGCTCTGACTCTTTCCTTGCCTTGCAGTGGTGTCTGAGTTTCTGTCACCATCCTTTGGCTTTTCTTCCTTGTGAAAGGACCTGGCATTTACTGACCTGGGTTTAATACTAAAATGTGCTGGGAGTTGTGCTGTCTTCTGCTGAGTCAGCAGTTAGACAGTCTTATTTAATTTCCTTCTGCTGGGCTAGCTGCATACTGCAGTGTCTCCCACCATGCCAAGCCTGAGAGGCTGTTTGACAGCCGTTTTCTTGTTCCCCTTTAAGCTTTCAAATTGGTCTGCATTTTGTGTGGCAGCTTCTGGCGCTTGTTTCCCTTAGGTTTATTTCCTCAGTTCCCATACACGATAATGACTTACATTTCTATTGTTCCTTCCTTCGAGAAGGATCCTAAGCACTTTGCAAAATTAACACAGAGACAACATTTCACTGTGAGTAACATTCAGCTGCTCGTGTGGTGGAATGGGGTTAGGCTGTTTAATGATGCAAAATAGCGCTGCACAACCATGTAAGGTAAGGAACAGGAGTCTCGAACAGAAGGAGGCGAGGAATTTTTAATTAGATTCTGGCCAACTTTGTCCACAAAGTCTGTTTGTGGGGAAAATGACATGGATCATTAAATGAGAGGAGTGATAAGGCCTGTGTCCTTGTCTTTCCAGATGATAATGTCCAAGCCTCAGAAGTATGGTGGGAAGAACAAATGAGTCTGTGAAAAGACATAGTTCAGGATCAAAAGAAATATTAATTAATTTTGACCAGATATGGAGGATTTATTTTGGAATTTTTATTGCTCTAAATGAAAATGGACATCTTGGTGTTTTCATGTTGGCTTACAGAAGCCTTTAGGTACCATTCACAAAGCTGATGTGGAGGAGAAAATGGCAGCACCTTCCCCCAGAACCCAGAGCCTCGCTAGGCAAACAGTGAGGACAGATACTAGGCAGTGAGAAAACTGTATTCAAATAATTTCAGCCCGACTCAGAATGGAGGCTTAAAC
The DNA here is from genome assembly GCF_017590135.1 of Pyrgilauda ruficollis. Classification (NCBI taxonomy): domain Eukaryota; kingdom Metazoa; phylum Chordata; class Aves; order Passeriformes; family Passeridae; genus Pyrgilauda; species Pyrgilauda ruficollis. The sequence goes on from NW_024527266.1 coordinate 5,852,085, forward strand.
TGCGGTCTCTGTTACCCTGTTAGCTCTCATGAGAAAGGTCTAGCCTTTGGGACTGGGATTTTATAGTTTATCTTACTTTTTTAAATTGATACTTCGTTGCTAGTGAGTACATGAAGAGTCTTTGCGGATGTGTGTTTCGATCCAAATTTCCATCACTTTTATTATTCATGTCTGATAAAGAACATGATTTTTTTTTGTGTGTGTTGAATGACTGAGTTTGATTAGTGGAAAATTCTAAAAAGCAAACAAACCTGGGTTTAGATGGAAGAAATACCTGGGTTTAGATTGAAGTAATATCTTAACTTTTTAATTTTTTAAAAATTGTTCATATCTTGCTTTGAAAAACCTTTTTTTGCACAGCTTCATCAGAGCACCATTTTTGTCAGCGGTGGAGCATGAAGTGTGGGCACTTACGTGACTGGAGAAACTGCAGAGTGAAATGTAAATGCTAACAGGTGTTGCACATATTTTTGTTCTCCCCTTAGATCCATCCTGGTTTAAGTAATCATGTGATTTTTGAGAGGAAATAGTCTTTGCTGGCAAATCACCTCATATTGGGTGCAGCACTAGACAGCAGAGACATGCTGCAAGTTTTCCAGTCTAAACAGTGTCATACAACAGTCTCACCATCCAAGCTGGGAGATCTGGAAGTAAGAGAAAGAGTCCATTCTGCAGTCTGCTGCTGGAGATCAGCTCTGGCACGCTGAGTTAACTGTTTGCTCTAAGCATCATCTGGGTGTTTTAAGAATTCAGAATTGCTCAGGTCACTGCTTTCAGCGAGTGCTTTACTTTTGTTCTTTTTTAGAAGTGGGAACTATTTGCTTTCCTTCTTAGATGTGTGCTCATTTTCACTGAGGCCAGAGTTCTTTGTATTGCTGCATTAAATTATGTTTGCTTTGTAAAGACTGCTGGGATTATGGCAGCATCTCATTTCTGTAGCTTTTTTCACCTTTGACAGGGGCTACCTGTGGACAGCTGCTTTCCTCGAGCTTGTCCTATGTGTATAGATCAGCTTGCATTTGTAGCTTCCACCAGGTTCATGCCCTGTTCCTTTTTTTACAGGTTATTGCTGTTTGAGGCCTCAGTTTTTGGAAAGGCTGAAGAGCAGACCCATAGAGAATTCCCTGTGTCTCTATTTGAACGTTTGTCCTTTCCATGCTCTGTCTCCTATTTGTGTCCAGAATAAGTTCTGTGTGTGTATAAATTTTCCTCCTCATTGCCCAGACACCTTGCTCCAGCCTGGGACTAATGGAGACACTGTCTTATAAATAAATAAGGATTAAAAGAGTACAGTCTAGTGAAATCAGCACTAGGAACTTCCTCCATTAAGAAGTCCCCTGTCTCAAATAAACACTCTGAAGAATTCCCAGGGTTTATTGTGCAATGTTACTTGAACTATAGTTAAAACCTGTTTTCTCTGGCTCACCTGTGTCTCACTGGACCTTTGCCTGGTTCCAGAGGGTAGATTTTCTCCAAATATATGTTTTTGCTAGACAGGGAGTATGATAATTTTCTGCAAGTGTTTGAAGGGAAAATTCAATAAGAAAAGGAAGGACTTCTTTAAGACAATCCAAGTGAATGTAATTAAAGAGTAATGGGGAGGCAGGGGGTAGAGCAAAAGTGCATTTAAATGTAATGTTGGGAAAGAGTGGGTTCTTTTAGAAAATACAGACCAGTAGTCTGATGGATGTGCTAGAAGCCTGGTTGTTGTAACTGTTGACTATGGGACAGGACAGACCACATGGGAGGAAGATGGAGAGGAGCTGACAGCAGAGATATCCACCAAATTTTTTATTTCCATTGTTGCATGTCTGTCAGTGTATTTCTCTAGAAGGAGAGCAGCACAAATCCCCCCTCCCAGGAGAAACCCTCCCTCTCCCAGATTGCTCTTCCCCCAGCAGCCCTGCCTGCCTGCCTGCCTTCCTGTGGGCAGGAATGTAGAAGAAATTTCCTTTGCTTGACAGGGGCAGGCCCAGTTGGTGTCATGACAGAGAGAGAGGGCTGAGAAGCCCCTGATACCCTGAGGAGGCTGGCAGGTCTCTGCACTGCCTGCTTTGTCCCTGCATGGGTGGAATTTTCCAGATCATCCCCCTCTGCCACCACCATCACTTTGCAAATTCCAAGAAATGCAACTCATGAAAATGCATTCTTAGCACACAGCTGACATGGTCAACATCTGCTTTCCAAAGAGAGTGCTGTGAGAGATTTCAAATTGCTGCACTGTGGAAAAAAATTACTTGGGGTAATTATAGATACCTAACAATACTATTTAATTTCCTCTGCCATATCTTTCCTACATAGTGGATCTGGTAATGCTTCACAGAGCTGAATAATTCTGACAGAGGGCAGTGAAAGGGGTAGGTAAGGAAGGAAAAATCCCTGTGATTTCAGTTGGGATCTGAAAGGAAGGAAATGTGAGCACAAGATTAGGCATTTTCAAGTCCTGCTCCAGAAAAGGGACCTTTGCCTTTTTGTGCAGTGCCTGCAGGAGTTAGTAGAGGATGTGGATGGTGAAGGCAGCTGAGGAAAGCAGGACCTCCAAGCACAGTCTCACAGGTCAGGGGAGCTTAGCACAAAGCCTCGCTGGTACCTGGGTTGCTGCTTGACACCACTGCCTGCACAGGCCCAGGGCTTGGGATCCCAGGAAAAAGGGAAGCAAAATTTACGAGGTTGGATCTATGACCAGTCGCAGGACTGACTCTTCCAGGTGGCAATTCAAAGTGCCTAAAAGTCAGCCCTGCTTAACAGCACCTTTGCTTCCTCTAGTACAGAGAGAGCCTGAAAAGTCCAACCTCAAACAGGCTCAGTTAGGACGAGTGTGGGTCCTGTGGGTCCTGTGGGTCCCCTCTGCTTCACAAGTGCTGTTGCTCTGTTGGCACTACATTCCAGAGGTGCCAGATAAGGTGTGTGTGTTCACAGACTCCTCTGGGCAGCACAGGGCCGGCTGCTGGGATGACCTATCCCCCAGGAACTGTTCACATTCCCCGAGGGCTGCTGCAGTGGAAAGGGTGCTGCAGGGGAGACTTCAAAAGAGGCTCAAGGGTCAAACAGGTGGGCCTGTGGGAGGGTCAGAAGATGGTTTAGGAGAAGCCCTCAGAGACAAAGTGGCACATGTGAAGGGCACAGTGAGAACCATGGAGAGCAGAAGTGGGCAGCAGTGAGAAATTCCAGAATCTGGGGGCATTGGATGTCAGTTCTGGCATCAGAATGGATGCACCCAGAAGAGAGGGGCCTTGGGGGCTGTTGAACCTTTCTGCAGAGCCAGCAGCAGGAGAACAGTGGGAGGTTGCTATTTGACTTGGCTTGCTATGCATCCAGGGTCAAAGTGTATAAATAGGGATGCAAGGTGAAGATGAAGTCTGTGCTTTCTGCCCTTGTGCTGGGTGCTCCGTCCCACCTCAGTTCCTGTCCCTGAGACAAATACCGATGTGCAAAGTTGAAGTGAAAGGTAATGGAGGTTTTCTAAAGGGATGATAGATAGTCAGGCAGAGACTTCAAGCTGAGGACTTCTCAATTAGTATGGCTTCTGCTGGTAAATTATCCCATGAAGGCAAACAGTTAAGTGTAATTTCTTGTAGAGAAATGCACCAAAAGGGATATAATGAAGATATTCATATTATGGAAGTGTGGCTGTTATCCTGGAAAAAGCACTGGTTTGTCTATCCTGCTCACTGGGGCTTTGTTGTAGGGATATGTAACCTGAAGAGCTGTTGATGCTGACTTGTTACAATACTTAAGTGTAGGCCGTGGGAAAGAGGCCTACATGTGCAAAGGTGTATTTGAGTTACTCTAGCCTGAAGCAACTTGTGTTGAATTAGCTTGCCGAAAAACTTCTGAAAGTTTTTTTGGTGGAAAATTAGTATTTCAATTTTTTTTTTTTTTTAGAAGTGTTTATTTTCATTGAGACACCCTAATGTTTTTGAGAAGTCTGAAAGACTGAAAAGTGACACTCTTGACTCTTGTATGGTTAGAAATGGGCACTTTTGTTTGTTTGTTTATTTTGGTTTTTTATCTCAAATTTTTGACTACTATTTTGAAATTTTCAGCAGCAGAAGTCAGGGACCTCCTCTCATTTCTGTTTGAATGGATATTTTTGTGTGATTCAGGAAGCCAGAAACATGAACCAGATGATTCTGGTATTAAAAAAAGAACATACTTTTAGCCACTGCACCTCCTTCAGAGAAAATTGTCATCTCTCTCTGCTCCAGAAAGTTCTGCAATGATAAATGCAAGTTGTGCAGATGCTGATGGAATAACGAAACCTTGGTTTCTGAGGAAAAATCTAGGGATGGAAATCAGTTCAAGGCTGAGATCCTTGAACTGAAAATGTTCAAGGACAGTTGGATGGGGCTTTGAGGAACCTGATCTAGTGAAAGTTGTCCCTGCCTATGGCAGGGGGTTTGGGACTGGAGGATCTTCAAGGTCTCTTCCAACTCGAGCCATTCCATGATCCTGGCCAAATCTGAAGCTGTGAACCTGTTGAGAGTTTATGAAGGGTATGGTGAACATGGGCACAGCTGTGTGGCAGGAAGTATACAGAAATTATTGGAAGGAGATACAAGAATGAATGATAAATATTTAGATAGCATCACAACTTTGCAAAATGGTTCCTAAAAATTAAAGCAAAAAAGAGGTGTTCTGTTCTTGAAAAGCCTCTCTCTAAACCACCCAGACACCATCCTCTATAGTGACATGCAAAGTGTGTGCCTTTTCCTTGCTGCCTTCTGCTCTCTCCCACTTCTGTTGCTGCAAACCAGACTATTCTGAGCTATATTGATGCTGTAAAAATGGTACTGCAGTTCCTGACCCAGCCCCTCTTTCTGGGGCACAAGCACAATCGCTGTCTGCTGGTAGGTTGGGACAGCAGTTCTTGCCTGGTTCTTAATGTGAGATGCACATGCCGAGAAAGTCTTTTCATGTTCTCCCAACATTGTCCCTTCAGACAGTGCTGGACAGGATTGTCATGGAAAGCTCAGCAAAGTCAGAAAAGAAAGATAGCCAAGAAAAGGGGGAAGAGGCAGGAAGTTTAAAATAAAGGACTCTCATGAGATCTGTGTTGAAAGAAAATTGACTGCATCCTTGATTACAAACGTGTATCTTGGGGAATAGACTAAGCCAAGGTTATTTCTGCTTGAAATTTTGCAGTTACTGGTCATCTGTTTCTGCAGCACTTTGCAGAGCAGTGAACTGAATACTGAGTGCCACGTGGCCAGTCAACAATCTACCTGCAGCATAGCACTGACAGCAATGGAAACTGGAACTGACTTCAAGGATTTTCTGGCATCACCATGGCCTCTATAGAAAGAGAGGGAGACATGCTACCAGCCTTCTGTGAGAAGCTCTAAGAGATACTGCAAACACCTATCTTCCAAAGTAGATGACCTCTCCCTTTATCTGCCCGCCTGTCAGAGGGTTTCCTTGCAGGTGAAGGTAGTTTCTGAACTGCCTGTGTAGAAGTAGATCTGAAAAAAAATCTCTGATTTTCTTCAACTGTTTCAGCTTAGGTTTGGGAACAGGGAAGCTGTGAAGGTTGTAATTACAGTGATCCAGTTGCTGAGTCAGACACAAGGTTTTCATTAACACCTCTGTTCTGTTCACTTCAGCTTCAGGGTAGTTTAAGGTAATTGCTTATCTCTACAAGGGTGATTGGAGGGATAAGACTTCCATGTGAGTGTGAGCAGCATCTGTTTTTGGTAGTTTTCAAGGCTCAGACTTGACTGGAAGAGGCCACAAGAACTAAGAAAAGCACTAGACAGTGTTCTAATTTGCCCATGAAATGAGACTGGATGGCTGATCTCCTGGTACCAGGGTGTCCCATCTGTTTTGTGTTGGACATACAGACAAGACATAGTACCACAGCTGTTTAAAAACTTTTTTTTAATATATATTTTACTTGTTGTGTTTTGTTCCTTTCTTACTGCAGTCACTATTTCTCTCATACTGGGTGTATAGGAGCCTGTGCCAAAGTCATAGTGAGATTAGAGATATTTCATTGAATAGTGCTCATACACTGGCCCTACAGCACATATCTTTTTCAGGGGTAGACCTACCTTGTTTTGTGTTTCTGGTGCAACTGAAGGTACTAAATCTGTTCTTCAGAGCCCTCTGTGGCTTTGCATCCTCAGTATTTTATAGGTTTATCTTTCAGCCTGGATTGAAATTGGGTTTGTGCATGTAGCTTAGAGGTGGTGTGGTATTCACACAGGGTGTTAGACACTGATGCTTTCTTCCGTGCGCTTGGTAAAACACAGGCAAAATGTTGCTGACCTTCATGACAAGTTGCATTGCCTGCCTGCTTGCTGAGGCTGTTTCTGAGATGTTTTTCTTCTTTATGGGCTGTGGAGGTCTCTAATGTAATTTTTCTGACCTTGTGTTAATTGGAAGTGTTTCCATGGATGTTTTTCAATTTTATTGCTATTGCACTTGGAGAGATTGAAATAATACACAATACAGAATGGGAAGTAAATAAACCTAATGATCTTATGAGGTTTGGCAAATCTTACATCTGTGGTGCCTGGAGCATCCTTGTTGGCTAATAAACTACTTGTCCTTCTTTTTCTGGCTGCTCTTCTGGAGAAAGTGTCCCTTACCTCTTACAGTTTGCCACATTTGGAGCGAACCCCTAAAGGGTTTTGCTGCAGTTCACTAAAACTGTCTGTGATGATATCTTTTCTAAATCCCCCTGAAGAAGACACAATTTTATTTGCTTTGACTTCCATTCTCAGTCTTTTGACAGTATAGTTTACAAAGGGGCATATTTCTGGGATAAATTTGTTCAATATTTATTGTCCCAGAGTGAGAATTTCCTCTGTACCACCATTCCCAACAAATTAGTTTACTTGAGAATAGGAAAATTTTGACATCTTGTAATTCTCTGTCCTGAAGCCATGCTGACTACCAATGATCTTCTGGCTTGTGGCTGTGGGCAAATATTAATTTTCTTACTACCTGTTTTACAGCAGCAGTTTTTAATGCAACACTGTAAGGTGGCAGCTGCTTCTGAAAGGGTGATGGTTGATTGTTCTAGGTCCTTCTTGTAGTACCCCTGCAGCCTGTGATGGATGGCATGTGGTATAGATTAATTCATTCTTAAATCTGTGCACAAACTCCCCAAGAGAAGCCAAGGGAGGAGAGGTGGAGCTGTCCTTGTGACAATTTTCCCTTCCTCCCTCCCCTGAACACAGGGGCCAATTTTCCTGACTCCTGAGGAAGATGTATTTTGAGAAATGGCAGCTGAAATTAAACTGTGGCAAGAGGTGGTAGAGAGAAGTACTTCTTGAAAGAACATGTTAAATCCTAAATGTCTCCTTCAGTCCAACGCCTCTGCCACTTCATGGTGAAGATAGATCGAGGGACTTTCATTGACAATCAGAAATAGTGGAGTTTCTTTCAGCAGCTGCTATGAAACCTCTGCCCTATGCTACAGGTTTTTCTGCTCATGGGTAGAAGTGTAACATCTCCACAGCAGGCAGTGTTTTAATGTGGGCAATAAAATGATGTGTGAGACTTCAGAGTGGCTCAAGACATATTGCCCCATTTTTTCAGTAGCAAGGCAGGACTGCTTCTGCTTTCTGGTGAGCTGAGTGAGTTGCATCTTCAGGCTGTCCTTCCAGGCTCCTCCACAGATGCTGAGAACTGTTAAAATGCCAGTGGACTAATTTAAGTGCCCAGTGATTTGGACTTCATGTATAAGTCATTCTCCCTTGGATATTTTAAGTGTGTGGTCCTCTGGAGCCCAGGAAAAGAATTAAAACTGTTCTAGGGACAAGAATTTTTCTGGCATAATTCTATGCTCAAAGCTGTGTTCTTTCAGAGTTTCCCACAGGCCAGGACAGTCAGCAGAGGTGGATTTACTTGTGGAATGGCTTAAACATAATTGAGTGAGCTAGATTCCCCATCAATGTTATGTCTTCAGGGAAAATAGTCTTAGTTTTTAGTTTTGGGGTGATGGATTTTTTTTCTGTCCTCTTTATTATCTTGTTTTGCCTGCAGTCTGGGACTTCTGTTCAATGGCCAAAGATCTCAGGCAACCAAAATGCCAATTGTGAAAGTTTGCAATGCTGTGTTCTGCTTTACACTTATTATCCAGGCTAGCTTCTGGCATTTGTGTGCTTCTGCACCCAATACACCAAATATAAGCCTAGAAACAAACCTCAACATGGCTGTGAGCAGGCAGTGGTTGGTACTGGGTGTGAATCTTGATAATTTTCACAGTGTTTCCAGGAGATGATGCTTCTGTGAGGTGTTGTAGGGCAGACAAAACTTTGTATGTTGCTCTTTGAGGGGCATAGGTGAGTAGTGTTGTCTGCAGAAAGCTGCAGATCTGTATATGGATGGTTGGGCTTAACAGGGTGGGTATGGAAGTGTACTGGTCCTGTGTGTGTTTCTGTGTGTGAGTTAAGAGATATTGGTCCTTGCAGTGTGTGTGGAGCACTGTCTTGTTATGTGTGTGTGCAGGGCCTAAAGCCACCGTCGTTTCTTTCACTCTTGATTGACCACAAGAGTTTTTACCACTCCTGTAAATCCAACTTTCTTTGTCTTTGCTTCTTTCTACTCATTGCCATTGCAACTTTGGGAATGTTTTCTAAACTGGGGAGTGCTCAGTCCTTCCTTCAGTATCAAGCCATGTTCCCTATTGTAGTGTTATGACAGCAAGTTCCATAATCTCACACTCTAATTTGTGGAGAAGTATTTCCTAGGTCCTAAAAGCATGTATATGTGTTACTAAATTAAAGACACTAATAGAAATAAATGTGAACAAATGTAAAGCCACTTTTTAAAGACTCCAGATTCAAAACATAAGACTTTCTTTCGTTTTTGGGTTGTAAGCAATTTGATTCTAGTGGGGTCTTCTATAGATGCATCTAGTCTTCTACAATCTCCTAGCTGACAAAGCTCTGCCTTTGAGGATCATGGTAATCCAAAATATTCTTATTCTGTATGTGCTTGACCCAAAATTTCTTTAAAATTTCAAAACTGTAACAAAAATCTTGAAAGAAAAAAGCATTTAGAATTTGACTTTACTAAGTATTTTTCAAATTCTATTACTGTGAAGAAAAGAAATACCTCTTTTTAATAAAAAACACACTTTTTAGTGCTAGTATAATTCTGTGGTTGGTCAAATTTTAGCTTCATGCTTGTTATGTGGCTTGAGTGACGTTTCACATCCAAGGAAATCTAGTTCACAAATAGAAACGTTATGCGTGATTGTGAGTGAATGTTCCTTGAGATTGCAGCTGTTCCTTGAGATTTCTTCTCATTTTCTCTTTTTGAAAGCACATCAGCTGTGGATCTCCTGAGAGAGCTGCACCTAGACATGCGATTTTCTGGAGAGTTGTACTTCATATCCAAAACAATTGTGAAGATTAAATGCTGGCTATGGCAAACATTCCTGGTGAAGTGCAGTGGATGCATGGGCTTGTGCTGCAGGAGAGAGTCTTCTGTCACATCCCCATGTGAAAATGTGTTTGATAGATGGGGTGGGAGTTTAAATGTTGGCAGCTCATTCTGGGTAAGGGCTGTCTGCGCTTTTCCCTAAGTGGCCATTGACACAAAGGAGCATCAGATGTTTCATAGCTCACTGAGCTATGCCATAGTCTGTGGTAGCTCTTTGTAAAGCTGTGAAGTCCATTAAGGTCTGGGGCAGTGCAGTGGTCAGGATGTGTAATAGTGCTGCTGGGGCAAGGATGGGTCCTTGGCTTTATCTGACTCCAGTCCAAGGTCTTCTCTGCAGTCCTGGAGCTGGCCTCAGAGGGTATGGGCTGCATCCTGAGGAAAACAGGAATCGCTGTGGAAGGAAAAGGGTTATACTACATAGGTGATAATATGTGGCATCAAGGAGGCCTTTTCTGCACCACGCATGATTTTCTCTGGCAAGGGGAAGGCTCTTCCCTCTTCTCTCTCTGTTCTTACTTCCTTCTCTCCCCCCACCTCCACCTTTCTCTTTCCTTCTCACTGGCTGGGTTGCTAAGAGCAGCCCAGTTGGGACTGAGGTAGAACTGCAGGCTGGCCTCTTGTGCAGTTCTCCTAAATGCCTTTTCAAGCAAGCTCAATAATTGATGAGCACCTGAGCCCTTGTCTGCACTGAAGAGTGCACATGGTATTTAGTACATGAAAATGCTATTTTGCCCATCACAGCTCATTGCTGGAGCAGCACTGTTTCCCTAGCACGCCAGCTAGTTGATCTCTCAGTAGTTATAGAGAAACTTCCTTTCTCCAGTTGTCTCAACTGCTTCACTTCTTCCAGCACAGAACTTGTGCCTGCTGTTGACTTCCACAGTTCAGTTGCCTTCTTCCTCCAGTGGGTTATTCCCTGATCACTCCTGTCCAGCCTGTCCTCTACTGTAACTGGAACAAGCGTAGCAGACCTCAGATCACCTCCTGGGTTTCCACAGCTTGGGTTTTCATACTGAAACATTTCACAACTTGTTGCCTGCCCAGGATTAGCTGCTTTTACTGAGGTGAAAGATGCACTGACACAGCTGTGGGTGCAGGAGAGAGCAGGAAGCCAGGGTTGAAATGTCTCAGAAGAGATGGAGAAGGAGGAGGAAGAGTGAATGCTGTGGTTTAATGCCAGCCAACAGCTATGTATCAAGCAGTCCCTTGCTAACCTCTGCCAGTGGAATGAGGAAGAGAATCAGAAAAAAAGATAAGACTGATATATTGAGATAAAAGCAGTTTAATAATTGAAATAAAATATAATAATAATAGTAATAAGAAGAAATCCAAAAAAGAGAGGAATAAAACCCAAGAGAAACAAGTGATGTACAATACAATTTCTCAATGCCTGCTGATCAATGCCCAACCCATTCCTGAGCAGCAACTGATGACTGCCAAACAACTCCTCTCAGTTTATATACCAGGCATGACATTCTATGGTATGAAATATCCCTTCAGCTTGTTCAGATCAGCTGTCCTGGCCATGCTGTCCCCAGTCTTCCTGTGCACCTGCTTGCTGGCAGAGCATAGGAAACTGAAAAGTCCTTGACTTCAAGTAAGGACTACTTAGCAACTAAAACATCAGTGTGTTGTCAACAGTGTTCTCGTACTAAATCAAAACCACTGTACTGTATCAGCTAATAGCAAGAAAATTAAGTCTATCCCAGCTAAAACCAGGACAGTGGGTGAGAACTGTGAAGGGAAGGTGCAAGCCATCAGCTTAACATCAGTCCCTGCTGAGCACACAGGTTGGGTAGGGAAAGCAGGACAGAGTAGCTGGGGATGCTGTTGGCAGGACAGAGGCATATTGACAAAACTGACTGTGGAGTGGCAGGAAGGACTGAAATAGTTGAGATGCTGCAGATGGGGTCATAGATACACTGATGACTAAACTGCTTAGTAACAACCTCCTTTCTCCTGTTGCAGCAACACATTACATACTCAACCTGCTCAATTTTCAAAGCAAATCTACAGAAAGGTCATTCACTGAAGGCACTGCATTGAATCTGTATGTGTAAAGCTGACCCAGCTGGTATTTGCCAGATACTGGAGAAACATCAATGCCTGTCTTTAAAAAAGATCAGAGGGAACAGAAAGGAAAGGAGCTCGGGAATGGGAGATTTATGGCATCACTGTTGCTTTACCCTGATTCTAAGAAAGCATATGAAATGAATTATCAACTAAACTCTTTGTCAGCACATGAACAATGACATGGAGACTTGTAGAAGTCTACCAGGATTTGTTAAGAACAAGTAATGTGAGACCAATCTTGTATCTTTCTGTAACAGGGTAAAAGACATTTTGGACAGAGGTGAAACTTAAGGAGTCATCTACTTGGACTCCAGTAAGGTTTTTTCATCTCTTTTATCACACTTTGCTAGCAATCTAGAGGAACAAGGTCTTGAGGAGAGTGAATAACAAATGCATGCAAAATGAATAAGAGTGTCAAAAGGGAAGGGAGAATGGACTGGAGTTCAGTGAGGGTCTGTCCTGTGCTCATTTCAGTTCAATGTTTTCTTTAATAGACTTGGTGGTTGATGTAGAATTTGTATATTAAATTTGAAGATGACAGAAAGCTGTGGGGACTGTAAATTTGATGGAGAACAGAGTTAGAATTCATAATGCTCTTGACAAATTGGAGGTACACTGAAAAAGTGTGATGTAATTCAATAGAGACAAGTGCAAACTATTGTACCTTGGCAAGAACAATGGACTACATAAATACAGTGCAGAGAAAGATCAATTAGATCACAGATCTGCAGAAAAGGATTGGGAGAAAGGATAAAAGAGGATCACAAGCTGAACATGGTTGTGTATTGTTGAGAAAGAGGCAAATGCTGTACTTGGGCATATAAATAGGAGTTTAGCCTGCAAGGCATATGATGTAATCTCTGTGCTTTGCTGGGCGATGGTAAGGCTTAAAATCTCTCTGCAGTTCTGTGGATAGCACTTCACAAAAGGTCTGGACAAACTAGAATGACACTGGGAGAGTAATCAGGGATGTAGAAAATAAGCCTTACAAACAAGGATTTAATGAATTGGCATTGTTTAGTTGTAATTTGGAGAACTGAGGAGAAAGGACTGCACAACAGACAATGGACTCTGAATCTCAGAGCTTCCCCATTTGCAGCAATCCCTTTGGCAGCACTAAGTGTCAGCACTTTTACCTGGTCCCTAGTGAAGGAATCATTTCTGTGATGTGGTTTGTATGGTTAGAGGTTCAGGTGGTTCCTGTGTGCTGGAACAGTTCCTTTGGACTGTGGTCAACTTAGTGAATGGAAGTTGTCACAGGAAAGAGGGGGGAGCAAGGGAGCAGGGCTCACGAGGAATCTCTCTCACTTGAAACAAGTGGGTGCATCCAGGCCAAGGGTCTGCTTGGGCCCAAGAGACTCAGTCACTCACTGTCTGTGCTGTGTGCCAGCTGACATCTTCAAGGTGAGGTTGGAAGGTTGGCAGGTCATCTTCTGCACACCATCTGTAACCCTGGAAGAAGGATAAAGGCTACATATTGTCTCTTCTATTTTTTTTCTTTAAGCCAGGCATTGCTCTTTATTGTCCTACTTGGCCTTATCTTTGTTTTTCTCTTTCGTCTCTATCTTCTGTGTATGTTTGTTTATCTTCCTATCTAACCAGTATATATCCACAGTGATTTAACTGCCTCAACTTCCATTCTTCTGGACTTTTTGTATGTGTCTTCTGGGTTGCTGTAATTCCCTAGGACTTTCATATATCAACTGTCTCATCTTTAATGTCATTGTTATGGTGTCTTTTATTAGGCACCACAAAAACACCTTCCTGAGGTCAGTCTCTTGAAGTGTTGAAAGGAGATATTGCTCACTACAAATACATAAATGAAACATACAAATGGAGAGAGTGGGAGATCTTGGGTGCAATGAGGAAATGAAATACCTGTATTATAGCATAATGAATAGTGTTTCTAACTTGGAGTCTGAATAGCTCCCGCAGACATCAAAGCTGAAGAGAGTTTGAAGGCTGAATGTCATAGCATTTAAAATGATGTCTAGATTCCACTGGATGCCAGAGTGCCAAATTCTGTTTTCTCAAGGGAACTGGGAAACAAACTTAATCTTCCATACCTGAAACTGTATCCCATTAATTTATATTTTTAAAATGTCAAATGTATTCACTACATACTGCCTTGACATACCTTTCTTTTTTGGGGGCTAGTGGTTGTGCTGCTGATGTAATATTCATAGACAGTTATCTTCTGCATTACTTTTAATATATACTAAGAGTTTGAGGCCCTGTGAACTCTTTGATTAGCCCTATCTGGCAATACTTAGGAGCTATATAAAACAACCTTGAAGTGTGGAGGCAATATTTGGGCATGGAAGGACAGGTGTTCTTCTATGTTTTGAGAAGATCCAAAGTCTGTAGCTGAAGATAAAAGGGGCAGTCAAGAAAGCTCATAGGAAGGCAGAAAACAGACACGCAGCATTTTTATGGATGAATGAGCTTTTATGAAGTTGCTTTTAAAAGGCGAAATTATATGGCCATTTGCACTGCCTCTTGATTGCTCAGTGCACCAGCTATTCTTTATGCTGCATGCCATTTTCTGCCTTGTATTTAACTTCAAAAAATATTCCGGGATGCAGTTTTCATAAAGAGACCTGTATTAACACATCTGTACTGTTTCTTACTGTTAGATGGGGGTAGGATTTCCTCCAGGGGTGCTCATTAGTTTCCAGTATTTCTAGCCCTTATTTTATGCCATAGCTGAGCTCTAGGCTCAGCTGAGTTAGCTGGGCTCTAGACTTGAGTATGACAGATGGCTATGCTATTGCAGCCTTTTTTGGCCCTTTTGTCCTCCACTCATGCTATAGCTGCAATGTAAGCTTTGAAGGCTCATTATCTAAATCACAGCATAGAAAAGTCTTTTGGGAGCCAAATTCACCTCTGGCATAAGCATTGCAAGTCCATTGACTTCAGAGTAGTTTCACTGCTTGACGTCAGGAGAAAATTTTTGCAATGTAGATATCAAAATGAACAGGTCTAAGACATAATGGACTGCTTTCTCTCCCCAAAATGACCCATTCATAGGCTTGGTTTGGCTTCTGGTCAATGCTGCACTCCACCCTTGCATACTGAGAACCTCTTTGCTGTTTTCTTCTGACCTGGGACTTTCTTTTCTGCTCCATGCTGTATCCTCCCAAATGCCTTCAGATCAGCTTGTCTGCAATCTCATGCTTCCTCTTCTCCCTCTTTGGAGGTGGTTGTGCCGAGTCCTTGCTGAAGGCATCGAGACAAAGCTGAAACAGCTGTCCCAGGATCATCATTGCCACTAGGTCTTAGGAGGTTGTGGAAGATGTGGACTGAAGTCCATAAATGCTGTCTCGTAGCTGCTGCAGTCCAGGACTCCTGCATTTCCCTTACACAAGGGAACAAAGACAGGGAGGACCTCTGGAAGCCTGGTGTACAGTAATCTTACAAACCTGAGGTATTTTCAGCAACCAATATACAACTCCTGGTGGTATTTAGAGCCTTGCAACCACTCTAGAGGGGATGAATTGTGTCAGCGACCCCTGAGATGGGGAGGACAGTGGAAGTGCAGGCTGGCAAAGCCTGAACTGATTGACTCTTATTGGCAATGAACTATTTTTGGGAGCCAATGATGAGAACAGCCTGTACTGCTGCAAGTTTGACTCTGCCTTGCAAGGTTATTATCTGTGACTTTAATCAGTCTGTCACATGCATGGAGTGAGTAGCTAGTGTTTCAAAGGGTGTGTTTCATGCTGGGATGGGGGAAGAAGAGCTGGGGGATGGGGAGAGAAACTTTTGAGGTATGAATGGAAAAAAAATAGACACTCACTTCTTGAGTTTCTGCCATTTTTTCAAGTGTCATTAAATACATATAAATTACTTACATAAATTCGAGGCAGACTTCCCAGATACCTATGAACTTGTTGTGGTCAGGCAAAGGCAAATCTGTGATAGCAGATCTCTTCTTTTCCCTGAGCCTGGAGGGTCTCTGAGCTCTCTGTGAATGAACTGTGTTCACAGAGGTTGCTTTGCCCTCTGTAGAGATGCAACTGTGCTTTCTTGGGATGAGATGTGTCAGCCGTTCATCAGCGCAAAGCCCTTCTAACTGGCCGTGAGGAAATGTGTGAAAATGGAGGGGTAATTAGGGAAGCAGACACTGTAATGAATAGCACTCAGGCTGCAGTACCACTATCATTCTCTGTCATGCAAAGACCAGCCCTGGTGAGTTTGATTTATGAACTGTGCAGAACAAGCTTTATGGTTATTTTGATTATCTGTGTTACTCTATTCACCGAAAAAGCCTGCCAATAACCAGTGCCCTGTTGTGCTGTGAGCTGCACAGAGAAACGTAGATGATGGCTGTAGCTACTGAATAGTTACCAGGTAAATATAAGCTGAGAAAACATGGTCACACAGACAGATGGGAGAGCCAGTGGACAGCGAATGCAGGCAAGTTAAGAGTAGTAGTAAATAGCCAGGATTTTCTTGTTCAGCATACTTTGGGGAAAGTCTGTAAAGAGATGACATAATTTATCCACTGATGGCAGTGAATACTTTTGCATTGGTCTGCTAGGGAAATATGAATTGTAAATGGGTGAGAATTTTAAGTTTTCTGGACTATAAGCTTAATAGAATCAGCAGCCTGACCATTGCAAATTATCTGCAGAAAGTGAATAAAAGGGCAAAAGTGAGACTTATGGTAGGGAAAGACAAAAAGTAATGACAGAACTTCACTGGTATTCATGGGACCTCCCTCAAGAAGAAGGCCAAAACTGAAGAAAATTGTGTGGGTCTCTGAAAAGCTCCTGAAGAAAGTAGAACAGGTCAGCATTCACATCTTGTTACTGACTGAGGGGTTAGAGGCATAACGTGTCTTGGAAAAGAGGCACTTGATACAACTGAGAAGGGAGGCAAAGGAAGAATGAAAAGGAAGGGGAAAAATTATATCAGGAAAATAATCTCTGAAACAGCCTTTAGAATGGATGTGCAGGGGTGGGGGGACTGAGAGGTATTTGCCACAGCTGATGTGAAAACATGTTAGAGTAAGGAAGGGAGCAGAACCATTTATGTCAGTGAGGGTCAACAGACCTGGGTCCTAATCCCAAACCTCAGACCTGCATCTTTGAAGAAAAAATGGGGTCAGGAGTCTGGCTATGTTCCCCTCCAAAAAACAGTCTGTCCAGAAGCAGGGCTTGCTTTTTTGTACCCAGGAGTTTGAGCATGGAGCTCTCTTCCACTGAGTCCCGCTGTGCTGCTTGCTGCATGTCACCGGACTTCTGTTTTTTGGAGATATCTTGTCCAGCTCTCATGACACCTGATTTTTCCTGATCTATAGGATTACAGGCACTTCTGACAACAGCTTAACAATGGCACAGTTGCAGAAGTGCAATAACCTGCAGGAAGCAGACAGAAGTGCTTATGTGTAGGTAGATGCATGGATAGTGAAAGGAGCCCATTAGTCTGTCAAAAACTCCTGTTTGTTCTCTATATTAGTGTCTGTTCTGTTTGGAAAGTCTGCATTTTTTAGGTGAGAGAGTTTTGCAAAGTGAAAAACAAGAGAACCCATGAAAATACACGTATTTACTGCAGTGCTGACAGGTGGGGGTAATCACAGACAGGGAGGAGGTGATGAGTGGAAAGGGCTTGATGCCACACAGAAGGCAAACTGCAAGAAACCTGACAATGCAGCAGCCACTTTGGGAAATCATCAGCTGTGATGGCTGTGAAAAATCCCAAGGGAATCCCAAGTGCGCAAATGCAGTTATGATTTGACATCTGGATGACTGGATTGACATCTTGGGAAGGATGTTTTCATTTTCCACTCTGCTTAGAGAGAAATGGGAATGGATTGAAGGAATGGGCTGAATTCTCATCTTCAGTGGTATGCACCACACTGACAGGGCACCTCCATCTGCTGCTCTGGTGTATACTGCTGGCTTTTCTCACTCTTTAGATTGCTGAGGAGCAGGGTGCTTCTCCCTGTAATGGAAGAAAGTTGCCTAGGGGTGAGGTACATTTCTTTATACTTCTTGCATAGAGTTCAGGTAAGGAAACATACCCTCTCCCATTGAACACCTAGTTTGCATATGTTCAAAGGCTTGGTTTGTCGATTTATTTATACAGATTGTGTATTTTATTTTGTTTTTATTATCAATAATGAGCTTTTAACCCAAAATATCTTCCTTTCCTAAAGAACACTGATGTACAGCAGGGTAAAAAAGTCATTAAAAACCATCCTGCTGAGGCAGAAAGAAAAGCTGCAGAAATTGCTGAAACAGAGAGAAGAAATGGCTTTGGCTGATTGCATTCAGATTGGGCCCAAAACTCTTGCTGATGGCTTGCTTCTTACCACAACTCAAGTAGTGGCCAGAATATTTGTACTGGAGGAGAAAATAGTACTAGAGAACCTGAAAGGGGGCCTTCCTTGACCTTTCCTGCTCTCTGGGGAAGTGAAAAATCTGGGACATACTCTGAAGGAAAGTTCTCCAAATCTCTCTGAAATGTCACCCTCCAACAGCTGCATGCCAGTGCACAAAAAATGCCCTCCTTTGATCATACAAGTGGTCCTTCAAGTCTGCTGATGCCTGCTGTGGGCTCTGTGATTTTTACTAGAGTGTGCTCTGTGAGAAACTGTCTCTTGAATGATTTTCTGAGAGCTTTTTAGCTCTCCTGGATATGTTGGGAAGCATACAAATAGTATGTGGTTTCCTAAGGTATGGCATATTTTATATGGCTATCCCCCTTCAAACTGCTGTCTTACATGGGTGGCCAGATGCATTACCCTATTCCCTAAAATACCCATTTCCAGAACAGTGTTTCTCAAGGAATCTAGAAAATATCCAAATGATATTCTTTGATGTCTCATAGAAACTTGTGAAATCTGTAGTGCTATGGGCACAAGTAACTCTGAGTGGATATAGGATCTCTAAGCTGGTGAGCCTGGAAGGAACTCTCAAAGGAACCTCCTGGTACCCAGTTCAGAGGGCAGAGGAGCAACCAGGTCTGGGTCTCATGCCTGGCCTCCCTCTGTGACAGACCCAACCAGTCCTCAGAGATGAGCTTCCAGCCTTCCCCTGGGCATTTGAGGCCTCTTTCTGGAGTATGGCAACAAACTAGGAGAACAGTGGAGCAGTTAAACTGAAAAAGACTTAGCATTAGTAGTAGGATTAATTATCTGTGTCTGTGATGGTCCAGTTAAAGGCTCTTTCCTCTATCAGCCTCCCAGTATGGCACATTCTTGGCTTTTGGATTTCTGCAGCTGTATTAACACAGACCTGTATTATATCAGCTCTGGTCTCAGGGTGAAAACCAGCCCACTGTGCTGGCTGGGTCAGAGAAGAGAAGGGTATAGTTGTGTTTCCAGTTCAAACCCTCATCACTTGTCTGCTCCAACCCTCCAAGCCATGCCTCTATTCTTTCTCCTTTGTGCCTTGAATACTGCAGACAAGTCCCTCAAGTGCTTTTTGCATATTCTGTGGTTTAGTGGCTACTTAAATATTTATTTATGTAGTACTTGCCCCTAGGGATTGTCTTATGAATGCAGAGGAGGGGTGTTGTGAGAGAAGGAGGTAATGAGCAGTCCCTAGAGGGCTCAGTGTTGTCTATTGCTGAGAGGCAGAAACTGCACGAACAGGCTTGTCCTGGAAGAAGATTAATGTGTGAAAGAACAAGCACACACCCATGCACACCAACACACACACATGTATAGACACAAACAGAAAACTGGCAACTGAACACAAAGAGAAGGAAAACATTTGCATGAGTCAAGTAATTAGAGTCAGTCTGATCTGTTCAGTCATGGAATTTGCTCTCTTTTGACCCATAGGACACAAGCATTTTTACAGATCTGCCATCCAGAAAATGCTGCAAAAAAGATATATAAGTCAGCAGGGATGGCCTGAGACACCACATTCAAAACAGGCTACCATCATTTGAAGGACAGGCTGTATATCATCAAAAATATGAGTTTCCTGAGGTTTGCAAACACACTTGAATTTGCCCATTGATTTAAGTGTTAACTTAATATCTTTGTAGACAGCATGTAGGAAAATCTGGAATCTTTTTTTGCTGTTATGATTGATATTGCTTGAACTTTAATCATATGCAAGAGGCAGCTCAGCTTGTTGAATTCATTAATTGCTAAGGCGTAACATATTCACTTAATTGGATTCTCTGCTAGATAGAGATGTATTTATATGTATTTGTATATGTGGTTAGTGTATATATTTAGCTCCACAAAAGATGATATTAATGGAATGTTCAGGTTGCCTGGTGAAATAATCAGCAGACTGGAAGGGAAAAAATGTTCAGTCATAAGCATGATCTTTTCTATTGCAAAAAAGGGTAAGACCTGGCTTACTGGATATTCTTGGCACAGCGGTAAAGCAGCCAGGCCTCTCAAGCTGGCACTGAGGAAAATTTGCACTTGTGTGTTCTTGGGCTGGCTGTGGGGCTCTGTCCCACCACAGTGCCTGTGTTGTCACTGAGGACTGCTGGTCTGTCTTTCTCCAAGACTCTTTCTCCTGCCCTGGTCTCAGAGGCTCTGTTTCCTTGTGGAAGAGAGCACTGCATTGGTGAGCCAGCAGCTCTCAGCCACAGGTGGGGACCATCCTTGGAGGTGGACTCTGAGGGGTGCAGGACAGGAAAAGCAATGCTGCTATCTGAGGAGGCTGCAGTCTCCTTCCATCCCTCCCTCCCACCCAAATCTCACCGCTGTGTGTGGAGATCTAATGTGTGGGACCCTGGATGGCACAGTGGCTGCTTCAGAGCCATGAGGGAGAGCTGTGGCCAAGGACCTCAGCTGGCTGAGGTTCATGTTGAGTGTGGGAGATGAGATGCATCTGCTTCCTGGAGGCTGCAGTGGGCAGGGCTGAGTGCCACTGCATCAGCCAGAGCATCGCTGTGCTCCCTTTTCCAGGAAAGGTATTTTCAGAGAGCGAGGAAAGACAGCTGCCTGGTCACTTGTGTCACTTCAGCTTCCAGAGCAGGTGGAGAAAACCCAAGAATGTTCTCTTGAACTTTAGTTAATCTCCTGCATCAAAACTAGTCCTTAACAAGTTCTGTATAAAATCCTGCTGTTCCATTTAGAGCCGCTGATGCACATGCCTGACCTGCGGTGGTGCTGCTCTGTCATTAATCAGCACGATTCCCGCTGCTGATGGCTGCCATGCACGGCTGCTCCACACGAACCACCACCCTTCTTTGGCAGAGCTCCTTCCTCTGATGGAGGCGTGAAGGTGGTGTAGGTGCAGCCCTGAGCTGCACAGCTCCTCTGCAGTGGGTGGGCTGAGGCATCTCCTCACTCTACTGACCCTTGTCATTGCTCTCAGCTGTCAGATCTTGTTCATGCCCCTTGTAACAAGGGACTGATTATTCAGAACCTTTAACAGAGGGAAAGCTGAGCTTCAGGAAGCTTTGGTGGCTTTCTTAAGGTTACAGAGCAAGCACAGGACAAGACAACAGCCAGCACTTGGGTCCCTTCACTCCTGGGCATCTGAGGAGAAAGCGTCTGCTCTCTGCACAGCTGCTGCACAGCTGCTTAGGGCAAGTTTGCCCTGTGAGCACAGCTATGTGCAGCCTGTGCTGGCATATGCTTGCAATGGTAAATCCATACGGTGCAGAGCAGTGCCATGGGGGTGCATCAGCCAGCAGGGTGCAAGGCAGCTGTGTGAGCCTGGCAAGCTGCCTCAGCTCTCACCTTGGCCTTGCTGGGCTAAGGCTCCATGGCATCTGTAACCGTCCCCATTGCATCCACCCCTTCCATGGTGCTTCTGCTGTGAGGTTACAGACCAGACCAGCTTGGTCCTGTCCTCACCTTCCATGCAGTACAGCCCTCAGCCCTGTCTTAGTCTCAGGAGTGTCTTGCTGCAACACAAGAAACCTGTCTGCATCATGATCTGCCTGATCAGTGTCTTCCGTTCATCTCACCTTCTGGGCATCATGACGATGAGGGACCTGCCAGCTTCACCCTCTTCCACCTCTCTCCAATGCACCTTTTTCAATTTGGCTTCTGCTTTCTTTGCCTCATTCAACCCCTTGGCAAGGTCAGTGCTGCTTTTTTCATCATAAAACAGAATTGTGTAATCTCTACATTGGTTGGTTTTCTTGCTGTCCATTGCTGTTTCTTAATTCCTCTTTTCTCTGCCAGTGCTTGGAGATTCATGGATAGCTTTTTCTTCATCTTCACAGAAAGTTCTTGGCCCGTTTGTTGGTTTTGTAATAGCTTGTGCACATTCAAGCTGTAGAAGCAATTACATACAGAAAATAAAAGAACAGTGATTCAATTTTTAGCTTGTGAAGTCGAGCTAGGAGATGCCAGTCTTGTTTCCCAGGCCACCTTAATTCTATTTCTTCAAGATTCTTTGAAGTGCAAGGGTTGAGGGAGGGACTCCATGGAGAGAGCTGCATGTACTCATTAATTAAAATTTGAATCGAAATGTCCACACACAAGTGGGATGGAAGAAAGGCTGAAAAGGAAACTGCAAACCTGCCATTTTCTAATACTTCAGCGTAAATAAATTACCCTTAATGTAGTCGGTTTTATGGTTTGGTGGTGGGGTTTTTATATGTGCTGTGTTTTAGTTTGTTTCTTAAGAGGAAACCCCTCAAAATCTTTTCAGTAAAATAAATTGTTCATTCTCATGCATGCTGAGCTTTCAGCACTGAGTCTGACTGTTCAACCCGGTGACTAACCTGTACTTGTTTCATAGACATTCATGAAAGCTCAAAGTGGTTTGCCTTTCTTCTGCATCCTGAGTAGTGGAATGCAGGTGACCTTTTCACATTGAGGTACATTTAAACAGATAGAAGAGAACCTGGATGATTTGTCCACATTTTGTGTGTATCCTGGACCTTTGCCTTTCTCTTGCTCTTCCAAAGCTGAGGTATTGTACTTACCATGGTGCTGGTGGGGAGTCACCACTCGTTTACTGAGGTGCTGGGTTTAGCTCTTAAAACATTTATGCTGACATGCTGTTTGGACTGTCTGCCAGGATTTCTGCGAGAAAGTGGCAGAAAAGAAATTGTGATTATTTAACAGTTTATAATGCAGCTAAGACAGAATGAAATTTGATGGGCCAAAGTAAAAAACATATCCTTAGCCTCAGAATTTTTGCCCTGCTGACTTTGAAATGCCTGTTGCAAAACATGGAGATGTTGGTTTTTCCCAGAGAACTGGCCTGAAGACTCTTGCAATGGAAAATGTCAGAGAACTTAATTACAGGCTAACTGCTTATCACCTTATAACAATGGTAGCTACGCAGTACACATGCATTTAAATAGACAAAGCCATACACCTGGTTCTAGACTGACAGAAATTATCCTGTGTGTGGACTTACATGCTATCATAAAAGATATCCTGCAGCCTGCTGAGAGCCTTAGCTTCATCATCAGTCTCCAAGACTGCCTCTGTCATGCCTGTTCTCCTACTTTTAGGCCACAGAAATGGCACAAGATCTGTTTTGTGTTGACATGTTTATGCCCAAAATGACACACATATCTTTGAAAAAGAGGTGTGTCTGAGGCCCATCAGGTCTGAGAGAGGGGAGGAATTTTATTTCTTTAAGGCTATGCTCCCAAGAAAACAGTTCTTGGCTTAACTCTTCTTTGCTAGCTAGGGTTGGCAAATACATAGCTTCTTCTCTCCTTTCCAAGTCACTGATTTCAAGGTTACCTCTCACTCCCCCCACACTCGTCTGATTGTGCTCCTTTTGCACAGAGATGCCTTGCAGCCCAGATGGCCTCAGCTGGGCCCTTGGCAATTCTGCTTGGACTCCAAGCTCAGATGGGCTTAAGATAACTGCTGCTGGGGGGTACTTCTGTGTGTGAGTACCTGTGCATGGCATGGGAAAGGAGAGAAAAATCTTGGGCAGAATCACTCCCTGGTGCTCCCAGAGCACTTGCTGGCTACAACCAGTGTAGCAGTAATGCACATGTCCAGCTGTCCTGCTGGTGGGCTCCATCCTGGTTGGGTCTTCTCTGTAAGGTGTAGGTGAAGCTGGCAGGTCTTGTCTAATGCTCCACCCAAACTTGGCAGAATGCTGTGGTTTTCAGGCAAAGCCCAGCGCTTGGCTGTAGCAGTGGGTCAGGTGGGGGTCCTGAAACTCATGGGTTCTCTTTCTGAAGTTCTCATCCATCAGAAAGTCTAAAGCTTGAGCTTCTTAGGCAGGGGTCTCCAGCTGGGGAGTACAGCCCCCACTAGCTCCTGGGAGGACCCATCTGGCCTGGCAGTCTCTGCTGTATGAGATGCTGATCTGCAGCTGCACAGGCAGAAGTACCCTGGTAAGTCCCACTGCTGGTGGAGACATAGAGTGCTCACACTGCTGTGGCTCATTTCAGGACAGAGGTGGACACTGCTGGGATGCAGACAAGCCAGTCCATATCTAAGTCAGTGGGAGCTGAGATAGGAGTAAATCACACTGCAAGGTGCTCCCCCATCCCTGCAGGTTTCTTGACTGCTTGCATTGGTCTCACTCCTTTGACTGGTCCTGGCACAGGGGCACCAGACTGAAGACATGATGGAGGCAGTGGTTAGGACATGGGTCCGTGCAGTGAGGACTGTGTCCATGGTGCACAGTAGTGACAGGAGGCAGGACAGTAGGTGGGTGGGTGAGATGGGTGCCAATGAGCTGGGCAGGAGGGACCACCATCCATTTCTGTTACACGGGTGAGATGGAGACTGTCTTTCTTGCTGCTTTCCCCCAGCCCCACTCCCTGTCCCCTGTGTTTGTTGGGGAGCACCTGAGTGAATAAAAGAAAGAGGAGAAACTGAATCAGGGCATGAGGGTATTTACATGCTTTCTGCATAGAGGCAAATAAGGGAGACTATGGATAAGAAAAGGTGCAAGAGTGCAGTGAGCAGCCCCTTTAACCACCCATGGAATAGAGGGAAGGCAGCAAGGTTGTCCCCGGTTGCTCCTATCCCACAGCTTTTCTTCCCATCCTGTCTCTTTGCAAAGCCAAGAAAAGGAGCCCTGGCAGAGACCCAGGATGCAGAGCAGACCTGTTGTTTCAACTCGGTTTGGAGATCTGGTGACAACCTGGAGTGGTGTTTCAGTTGGCTGCCCCTTGGGATGGACCTGGTGCACTGCACAAGGCTCCCTGCCGTGTGCCAGGCTGAGGGGGGCTGCAGACATGCACCCTGAAGATTTGGAGGTAGTGGGGCTGGCTGTGGCTATGCCAGTGTGAATCCAGACCCAAGGATCCAGACCCAAGATCCAGACAAAGGGTGTTCTGCAGATGAGGGATCAGAATTTGCAATCAGCAGTCCAGTGCTGTCAGCGGTGGGAGAAGAAAGAAATGGAGACTTGCAGCTTTGTATCTGGTTTCCCTGGAACATGGCTCCCAGCTTGTGCAGTAATTCCTCTGGAAGAGGTTTGATCCTTCCCTTTCCAGCAGTGAGAGGAGAGCTGAGCACCGTGTGTCTCTGCCAGAGGGGCGTGTGTACAGCCGTGCCAGTGCTGCTCTGGGCAGGCATGCAGATCTGCACAGGGGCAGTGTGGGGCTGCCAGGCAGAGGGCAGGGGCTCTGGCTGCTCTCTGCAGGGTGGGGAGGTGTTTCACCCACTGTGGCACCCACCACCAGGATCTCTCTCTGATATTCTCAGAGATGCTTTTCAAGCAGTGCCTTCAGTCTTGCTTGCACACCACAGAAGAAAGTGAGATTTAGGTAACTCACCTCCTCTCTATGTTTTCTCCTCTCCTAACCCTGCTGGGATCAGCTTCAACATTTAGCTTTTCTCAGCATAAGGGAACAACTTTGGCCTTCTTCTGTATTTGCATTTTTGAACATTCCTTCAGCTTCAGATTCCAAGAGATTCTGGGAGAGACATTCAGTCAGTGTAAAGAGGAGGTGTCACTGCACACGTGTCAGGGTTTTGTACACCACTGTACCGGACTCACTTAGCAGCCAAAGCTCTAAACTGTCTCCCAGACTGCAGAGTGAATTGGCAAGCATCCCTCCCTCTGTGTAACATGCTTTAGGGGGGAAAAAAACATCTGAGTGAAATAAATGAAAGCTCAGCAAAATGAAACTCAATCCCAGAACTCAACAGGGAAAGCCAAGGGGAAAAATCATTAGATAGGGCATTGCATGCATGGACACGTACTGGATGCAGACACACACCTGCACCATGCGGATGCACTCCTAGAGACTGCAAAATGCTTACATAAAGCATTTAGATGCCTATACATGCACATAAAAACATGCACATACATTTTCTTTAAAGCCTTTGTGACTCTGGAACCACCTGGGACACAAAACTTTCAAGCTTGCCAGTGCCCCTGCTACATTTTCCCCTGCCTCACAGTTCTGCAAAGGAGAGCAGTAGAGATGCTCAAGGTGAAACCTTCTTTGACCTTAGATGAACAATGATAGGGACAGTATAAGCTCCCCGAGTTTAGATATTATTTACCAGACCAGAATCAGTAAAGACTGATCTTGCCAGAATTTGGGACATTTATTAAGCTCTCCTGTCCTCACACAGTCATTTCAGAAGGGCATGATGGCTCTAAGTATACAACACTATTAAGTAAGAGTCTGAGTCAGGTGCTGTCACTGCCTGTTAGCTGAAGGTGGGTTATGTTGGATGGTAGTCAGTTTTCAGTATTTGTTAAGATATAAATTTTGTTCTAATTCTTCTTCCCAAATCCTAACACCTGATTTTCCCCTGCTAGAAGCTTAGAGTTACATTCTCCAGCCTACTCAGATCATAGCCCCCGCTACCATTAACAGCTTCCTCTCTCTTCATGTCTCCTATTTATGCCTGTGCTGATTGCAGTCTGCATTTCCATAAATCATGGTTATGTATACATCAGGTAGCACTAAGGTGAACATGAATAACCATGTTTCCCTGGCATCCCTGCTGTCCCAGTTTGAGCCAGCCTTGCCTGGATGAACCACTTTCTGGGATACCAAGTTAATGCTACCATCAAGAACATCATCATCTCCCAGAGGGGCTAGTTTTATACCTGTATTGAATTCTTGGTGCCTTCTGGTTTGGAAGAATGATTTAGCAAGGCAAACTCTTTGGCATTCTCACAGTTCTGACCTTTTTGTGGCACCAGTGGAGCCCCACAGTTCACCGACTTTGCAGAAGTCAGAAGTGCTCAAAGTATACCTCATTAACCTTCTCTGGCTAATCATGGCAGGGGACAGGACCTTAGCAACTGCAAAAGGCATATAAATGCACCAGGAAAGAAATGTTTCAGCAAAAATGGCAAGAGTTGTGTAAATGCCAGACCTCAGTGAGATGGAAGACCGTTGTTTCTGCAAAGAGCTTTTATTCCCAGAATGAGTTGTAAAGCAGGAGCAAGTACCTCACCCTGTCTGTATTCCAAGCTCAGCCTCTCTCCTTCTGGCATGTGCTAGGTGCTGTATAAATATAGAGGGGAGAAAATCACACCATCTCCTGCAGCCTACATTTTTAATTGAAAGGCTATTAGAAGCAATTCCTGCTTCTGCAGGTGCAGTCAAGAAAGCATCCTTCCCCAGGTGGTTGTGGAAGGTGAATTTGAGGTTCAGGAAGGAGTGTTGTTTTTGTGTTAATTAATTTTGCATGTGAAGCATTCACAACCATTTCTTGTCTGCTTTGGCTGATGTGGTTAATTAATCACCCTAAAGTGTCTGTAAACAGGGGATTTTTGGTCTTTGTGGCATCTCTTTTCCACCTGTTGTAGACCAGCCTGTGTGAGGATACAAACCTGTAGCATCACAAGAATGATACTTTTGGTAGTGGGTGTGATGTCAGTACTGCAAATCTGAGAGTCATAACTTAACTAGCTTGGGTGAAGGCTAAGAGGAATGTTTTATTCTCAGGGCATTAGAAAAGGTGTTGCTGCTGAATGAGGGAAGTAGGAGCAAAGGAGTTGGAGGTATCATTTGCATGAGTCTGTGTGTTCATGTGGGTTAGCTGGGGGACAGAGATATGATGATTAAGACTGAGTTTTGACATTTGCAGATGGAAAAATTGAGGGGAAAAGGCTTTTCACAGTGGAATTCCTCCTCTTGCTTCTGCTTATTTATAGTCACTGGACTGGAAAGGCTCATCTGGTCCCATCCCTCTGCTCTAGGCAGTAAAATCATATAGCCCTATACAAACCAGTTGTGCTTCTTCTTGACCTCATTTTAGTTGTTTTCACAGCTACTTTTGGGCAGCTGTTTCAGAACTTCTCCCTCTGATGGTTAAAATCTATCTTATTTTCAAGGCAAATTGCCTTTCAATCAGTTGTTCTTTTGCTGGCATTGTTTTTCCTGCTTAAAAACCACTTTCTTTTCTCCCTTGTGTATCTGTCCCCCCTTTATTTATACAGAGCAGTCATATCCCCTCTTGGCTTTCATTTATCTAGGTTAGACAAGCTTTTTAATCTCCTTCTTTAAGACAGGCTCTCTAATCGCGCAATCCAAGGTTATTTCTGATAACTAGCTTTTCTGTAAGGTTCCTTGCTGCTTTGCCCAAACTGAGTGTAAAACATCACGACCTATTGCCTGTTGAGTAATTTTGGGGTAAAGAAACATGCCAGCTATCAGATCCAGAAAAAGAAACATCAAGGTGCTGCTGTGAAAATTTGCATTTGTTCTCCATCTAATCTCTGTGAAGCTAAAGACTTCCATAATAACTTGGTTCCTGATAAAATTTCTCTTTAGAAACAGTAATGACATCTGCATCTAGACTGAAAGCCAAGCCTGTGGAGCTACAGTAGATCTCTGTAGTTCAGTCCTCATGGAATATCTTGCACCAGCCTTCCAAAACCTATTTCAATTCAAAATGATTCTACTTTATTTATGCATGATTTATTTCTTCACAGTCTACTGCAGCATTAAGGTTACAACAGCATCCCCAAGGTCTACCCTGAGTAATGCCTACTTCCATTGGCAGTGTCCCAGTTACAACTGCTATTTCTATGGTGCTTCTAGAGTAGCCCTTTTCAGGTCCTGCCCAGTTGTTCTGGTTTTCCCATGTCCTCATTCAGGATCTGTACCAATTCTACTGACAAGAATCTTATTTCTCCTTGGACTTCCTTTCTTCCCAGAGGGGTTAGGTATACTTCTCCATCAACTATATTACCAATAACAGTCCTAATTTTCTGCCCCTTGTCCAACATCCTACCTTTACCTTTTCTATATTTGATCTTCCATTTTTCATGTATTTAATTCAGGAGTAAAAGTTATGTAAGATTTTTCCAAAGATTAAAGACAGAAAGTTTTCACATTTATACACATTTATACGTTTCACATTTATACCATTCATAGATATAATATATCATATATTCATCATATACATGCTGAATATGTTCCCTTGTCTAGGTCTAAACACGTGTATGTGTCTCCTCACTTTTACAGTATCTGTGAGTCTCGTGGCCTTTTCTCTGTTTATCTACCCAGTGCACCCCAGATGTAAAAACATGGCATTATCTCAGTTTTACCCAGTGTGGAGCCACCAGGGTGCAGA
The DNA here is from genome assembly GCF_017590135.1 of Pyrgilauda ruficollis. NCBI lineage: Eukaryota > Metazoa > Chordata > Aves > Passeriformes > Passeridae > Pyrgilauda > Pyrgilauda ruficollis. The sequence goes on from NW_024527266.1 coordinate 5,880,970, forward strand.
TCGAGTTACAGAGATTCTCCATGGAATAGGGAATTTCTGCCTCCTAATTCATGCTCTCTGTTGTTGCTTTAGTGCTTCCCCACTGGAATGAATAAACTCCTTAACTCCTGGGGAAAAAGAAATAAAAGAACCAATAATAAGGGAGGAAACATTGAGCTTTTGGGAAAATTCTGAAGGCAGTTCAAGTCCTAAGTGAGTTTGGAATCATCTTTTTTTTATTCTGTAGATGAAACCAAATCCCTTTTGTTCCTTTTCCATTTCTTCTATAGCAGGGCAGGGGGCAGGGGGGTGTGGGGGGCAGGGAAGAGAGAGAGCAGGAATTGAGGTAAGACTGTAAATGAAAAGGGAGTGTGCAAGGCATGGTGCATACAGGAGGTGAATAAAATAATAACTTTCAGGAGACTTTGCCTAGCTAGTTTTCCTGCAGCCTGTTGAAAAACAAGCACCTGAAGGTTCAGGCTCTCTCCCAAACTTTCACCACAAATACCCGTGCAATGCTGCTGAGTGTCTTGCCTAAGAAACATATCTGAATGTTTCTGATTTAATTCAGAACTGTACTCTCCTGCCTAGCCCTTGAAAACCAAATTTCTGGAGGTTTTAGTTTTCCATCTCTTGATAGTAGTTATAGGTCTTTTCAGATGCTCTTGTGTTTTGAAGTCCTACCTTGCCATATTAGGAGGAACTCAGGGATTTACTTCTGCCTTTGTTGGAACAGATGATTTTGGAAATTCATGGGAGTAGCTTGTACTTGTCCATACTACCCATCTGGGTAAGGATTTTGTAAATGGTGAGACTGGGTGCTGGTCATTTGAACAGGTGGCTGCTTTTGCCAATGTAGCTCATAAGACAGCCACTGAATGAGACTATCAGCTCCTCTCTGTTAAAAATTTCTTACTGACCTGATAACACTGAAAAGAGCACATGTAGGAGAATAAGGAAATACACTCTCTTGGTATAAATTGCAGCAAGACGATTTAGGTTAAACATCGGGAGAAAAACCTCACTTTTTAATGGGAAGGATAGCTAAGCACTGGAATAGATTGCTTGTGGAGACCACGGACTCTCTGTCAGTGTAGGGACAGGTTAGAGAAACATCTGCCACAAATGGCTGTTACAAGCCTTAGCTTCCCTTGGGAGGAGAGAAAAGCCTCTGTTAAGAATTAGTATCAAGGAACTAATGCGATGCACCTTTCATTAAAGATGCGCATTAACATACTGCAGAACTCTTTTATTCTGGCTGCATTATACCGCGGTTCAGGCAATTTGCCAGCTGGCTGGAAGGCTTTCAGAAGGCTCTCACTTGTTTTCCCCTTGCACAGGCAATCTTGCCTTTTGTCTGCATGGGATAACTTATATTCTTAGACACACAAATAGCATATGTCATTACCTTTCTGTTCTACAATAATTCTCCCTTTCTTTCTTTGCAAATATGTTGGACTTCTACTTCCAATCTTGTTATCCAAAATAGGATCTTAAATATTTAAGGTAAAAGTTAGCTACTCCCCTCCTTCAACACCTTCAAATTCACCCCCAAGCCAAAGTGACTTTACTTTCTTGACAAGATCAGATAGAGTAAGGGGCAGTTAAGGTGACATTCTGTTGCTTAGGAGTTGTGTCCTGGCATAAAGTAGCATTACATGGGGATTGGAGAATATGATTAGAAAGGAGTTTTTATAGATTCCTAGTATCTTTACTTTTACTTATTCTGTGACCTTTCAGGGCTCCTAGTGGGAGTTTGGATGACTGGACTGATTGGAGAACACCCTATGGGTCTTGAAACTGCAGGGTGACCAATAGGAAGCATGCCTGGGATAGTTTATTTTTCCTCTTTTTGCTGAGGCAAGCACTCATCAGAACCCAAGTAATAACAGTTCATAGGCTGCTAATAGAAAGAATCCTGAGACTTCAGAAATGCCTTGCTCTGCTCTGCACAGCTTGGTAGGTTATATTCTTTAGGCTTAGGCATCTTTACCAGGAAAAATCTCTGACATTTAATTCTGCTAGCTTCTGTCCCTGCAGTGAATTGCTCCTTCCCTCTTATGGCAGATTATCTAGCATACAATACACATTTGTGTATTCTTTATCTTGCATTGTCTCCATCCTCTGCACATGTGGTGTTTCTTATTGCCCACGTTGCTTATGCCCATCCTTCTTAACTATGTGCATATATATTTGACCTTTGCATGCATAAGGATGTAAAGAAGTCTGCCCTCTTTTAATTCACTATGATTTTCTGACTTTTCTTATTAATATCGGTACCTGTATGGGGTTATATAGCATGTCTGATAGCATTAAAATGTAACATTTGCACATATTTTTGAGACAATCCATGGCTGATTTGGAGATTTAGGTCAGAACATTTACTTGCCTCCTGTTTTTCTTCCTCTTTGGAAAATTTAGAATTATTTTATTGTGATAATAAGGAATGGGTGTGTACTACTGTAGTTGCAGGTGAGGTGATTTAGTGCACAGAAGGCTGTGGCAACGCTGTCATTGTTATCCTAATTTCATAATGTTTCTGTGTAGTACAACACTGTGAGACGTGCCTGGCACACAGCCTTATGAACTCCCCTTTCTGTCCCAGAGAACTTCTGGGTAATTATGGGTTGGGTTTGCCTATCTGATCTAATTTATCACTTAGGGGGTTATATCATGCCTGTTATTGAGATATCTAAGTGCTGCTGAGATTCTGCGAGATGTCTCTTTCATCAGCCACTTATTTCTATGATAAGTTAATGTTACTGAGCTGAAAACTGGGCTGTTCTGTGCAGCATCTTAATCACTGGTCCCTGCTGAGCCCTGTGTGGCAGTTACTACTTTTGGGGATTTGAGCTCAGTTACTTGAGAGCTAAAGTAGCACTGCAGAAATCTCTGGCACAGATGATGATAAATTGACCTGCTTGGTGAATGAGTGGGAAGTCCAGGGCTGAGCAGACCCTGGATAAACACGTGAGTCTATTCTCTTTATTCCCTTAGAAATTAACTTTCCACATCCATTCTCAGATATTAGCATGAGTACAGAGCATCTCCATGGGTGGATGGAACATTATGGGCAAGCTCTCCTTGGCATTCTTTGCCTTTGGGAAGGCAAGACCAACTGCCCATCTTTTTACAACCCCCCCTGCCTTGTGCTCATTGGGGTGCTGTGTTCACCCTGCACAGGGAGGGTGGATGTGAAAACCGCTGTCTCTGGGTGATTTCTTCTGCCTTTCTACTCCCTCCACTGCCCTCAGAGTGGATTTTTCTTTCACGGGCAGATGAAGTGTTTGTTTGTTTTGAAGGTGACAAGTGTTTTATGTGGATTCTGGATACTCTCAAATGCCAAACCCCAGCTGGGCTTTGAGTTTCACAGATTATCCACTGACACCTAATGAGCCTTTACTAAATGTTTCTCCCTCCCATTCTGTCATTTCAATAAATAAATGACTGAAATTTGGGGGTTGTGGGAAGGGTGTTGGATTGGAGTGGAATGAAGCTTTTCTGTTTACCCACCAAGCAGGTACACCACTAAGAGCAGTCATGCAAGCTTCCCACACATCCACACTGCCTCTGCCATCAAGTCAGCATGCCTCAGTCCTGGCCTGGAGGACTTGCTTTGAGGATCATGCAGGAAACTTCTTCTAAAGCCCAGTTAGCTTCTTCACCCTCTCAGCTTTGGTTGCCAGCCAAGGTGCTAATTACTGTCAACTGTGATGGTGGGAGGGGGAATTGAGAACAAAGGCAAGACTTTGATAGTTGAAAGTACAGTTGATGTTCAAGTTTTCTTTTTTCCCTGGATTTTTTTTTTTTTTTTTTTGCAAGAAATGGTCTGCCTGTGCAGTGGGTGAGTTTGCATGTATTGTCTCTTTAAGGACTGCAGTGGCTTCTAAACAGCTTTCATTCTTAGCAGGAGGTATAAGATAATCGAGGCCCTCCCCCTTTTTTGACTACTGAAGATATGATCTCTATTAATTTAGGAAATGGAAAATTAAGTATTTATTCTAAAATTGCAATAGAAATTTATGGAAGTTATGAGAATTAGGGAAAATAGAAAGATTTAAAAGTCATCATATATACTTTTTGGTATTAATTTTCATGCATCAGAAATGTAAAACAATTCCTTGTTTCCAGCTAAGGTATGTAATCAAGTCATTGTGTTCCTGTTGTTTGGGTGAAAAAGTTGAAGGACATAAGTCTGACCACAGTTACAGTGTTCCCATGGTTATCCATTCACTCTCCCAGAAGGTGAGACCATCACAGAGATGAGACAACTCAGAGATATTTCTTGTTCTGCACTTCCCCCTAGTTTGAATCCACTTACTCAGAGCCTTCTCCCCAGAAATGTCTCCATCTTACATGAGTCATGAGTTTGGTACTCCAGAACGGTCCTCTTACCCAGTCCTGCAGTAGCTGTGGTTGGTGCAAAGGGATGGCATGATTACAAGTCTATCTTCTGTGGTTTGTGTCTCCACAGGTGGGCAAATGGAAAGAAAAAAAGTTGCAGATGAAGTATTACGTGTGGCCGCGCTTTGAGCTGTATCCTGACTCTGAGGAACGTGAGGACGATCACCTGAGTATCGTGACCTTAGAAGAGGCACCATTTGTCATTGTGGAGAACGTGGACCCCCTAAGTGGCACCTGCATGAGGAACACGGTCCCTTGCCAAAAACGCATCGTGACTGAGTATGTATACCCCTGTATTCTTCTGCTCATCTCGGGCTTTGGTCTCAGCAGAATGTAAAGTGTCTGTTGGGCCAATACCATCATAAGCTATAATCCTTCTTTGAAAATCACCTCCATTTGCCCAGCCTGTCCTATGTCCCTTCATGATGGGTCCCTTTGGGCAAATCATTTTAGTGGGTCCCTTCACCCTCTGGCACAGAGAGCACAATATAAATTCTCCACATTATATAGTGGGAGGGGGAATGCAAACTGACAACAGAGGGGAATTATGTGTTTCTCCCAATCTTTTAACCCATTTTTTTTAAACCATCACCTATTATTGTGATTGTTCAGGAACAAAACTGATGAGGAGCCAGATTACATGAAGAAATGTTGCAAGGGGTTCTGCATAGACATCCTCAAGAAAATCTCAAAGTCTGTCAAGTTCACCTATGACCTTTACTTGGTGACTAATGGCAAGCATGGAAAAAAGATCAATGGGACATGGAATGGAATGATTGGAGAGGTCAGCAGCAAAGGGAGGGCATGGTGGGCTTCAACCCTGGGCTGGGTGGTATGGGTCAGGTCTAGCCTCCCATCATTATTGGGTCCACTTCTGAGGCAAGGACAGAGGTGACTCTGGAAATGACTGGCCTGCATTCTTTCTTGGCACTGAATGAATTAATTTGCTCTGAGACTCTGACCATGGCAACCTTTCCTGTCTGACCATTAATTATTATTCTCTATGGTCTCACAAATTTGGCCTAGACAGTCTTTGAAAGAGGCTGATATCCATTCACCATGGTTGCTGCAACCTAGATTATGCTTCGGTTGTATATAAGGTGAATAAAGAATGAAATAAGGCTTTGCAGTGTTCGAGGGAGGATAAAGCAAGGACAGAAAAATGAGATAAGACGTCTTCTCCGTGGATGATGTGTTTATCCTAAGACCTCTGTGGATTTATTTTTTGTACACATACCAGCTTTGAGGAGAAGATTAATGTCTATAGGTTTTCTGAAAGAAGAAGGTGTCCTGATGAAAGATTAGAAAGGAGAGATGTTACAAACAATATAGGGAATGGGATTACGGGAGTAAAAGGATTGTGTTGAAAGGCAGGAAGATGAGAAGGGGCTTGGCTGTGGTGCTTGAGGGCTGCCTCGTGTCTGTGTGTGATCTCTTTCTTTTCTTCCTCCAGGTTGTCACCAAACGGGCCTATATGGCTGTGGGATCCCTCACCATTAATGAGGAACGTTCAGAAGTGGTGGATTTCTCTGTGCCCTTCATTGAGACGGGAATCAGTGTCATGGTGTCACGTAGCAATGGAACTGTCTCACCTTCTGCCTTCTTAGGTATTGTTTCAATCTAAAATTAAAACTTCACCCGGTGGTCATAAAAAAAAAAATTAGGTGAAGGTTGCTTGTGATTCTTAGCCTGAAAGCTCTTTTTTGGGAGTACCTGTGGGACAGGTGTATAAAAATATACTGTGATGTTTTAGAACTGAATCCCAGGCAAGCAAAATCCAGGCAAATGCAAGTGCAAATAGGCCCTGCTATGAGTTCCAAGCCAAGGCATTTTTCAGCAAATGCATGCCTAATCCTAGAAAAACTGGGCTCACTCAGAGTTGTCACATACACCGCAGCACGTGGTTTCCCAGTGACTCAACTAATAGTGTGTTCAAGGAGTGTAGGCCAGAAGAAAATTGATTCAAACCTTATAGCTGGGATGCTGTAACACTTGGTGATAGCAATTGGCAATAAATAGTTGCACATTGAGGGACATTATTTGTAAAGATATTGTTAACTTGGCCCTCTCTTGACACCTAGTAGAAGTTAGAGAACTAATAGACCTTTTCAAGAACAGTTGAGCCATCGGTTCTGTGCTGACACTGTGTCTTACAACAAAGGCATTTCTAATGTCCTTCAGCGATGGAGGGTGATCAGAGAATAAGGAAATGATACTGTATTTCCCCAAGACATTCGTGCCTTCCTAGTGTCTACTGTTTGCCTTTATAAAATGCTTTATGATGCAGCAAACACAGTATATGGGTTATGTAATTACTGTCTGCTCTCTGCCAGAGTCCTGAGAACATTCACAGACAGAAATAATTTTATATGGGTAATGAAATTTTTCCAGACCTTTTTAGATATGAGTTTCATGACTACTAATTCTTCAGGAGTTTTTTCCCTTAGCAAGTCCACCAATATTGCTGGGGTATGTAAAAGCAATGTTAAAGTTATCTCCTAAGTTCTAAACTGCAATTTAACTGAAATTGCAATATTGGCTATACTCTGGAGCAAAGTTCTTTGTCTCTTTGATCTGGTTCAGTCCTATCTTTTTCTGTTCAAGCTGGGAGAAGGAGAAAATCTGGCAGAGATAAAATACTTGCAGAACATGAACACTAACATTTCTAGAACGAGCCAGTGTTCCCATTGCTAGAGGGATGGAATACTAAAAATCTACTGTCATTATGGCTGAACGCTAGAAATTTGGAGATGCTCTTTGGCTCGATAACATCTTGAAAGTTGGATGCATGTCTGACACTCTGCCAGTTCTGCCTGATTTTCCCCACTCTCTCCAGATGGTGCTGAAGGACTTCCTGGGAACAATCTTTTATCAATGTGTTTTATTTTATCAATGCATGCCACAATGGCTGTGTGTGGTTCCAGATGGAGCCATGTGTCACAAATGTAACAGTACGATGGAATGCAGTCATTACAGAGATGGAAACTTCAGTTTTTCCAGTTCAAGAAGTTTTCAGAATCAGGTTGAAGACTTTGTTTTAGCTTCTCCTTTTCCCCAACCCAGTTTGCCCCACACTGGGCTTCTCTGGAGAGCAAAGGAGGTGAGGTATTATCAAGTCTTTCACCACGGTTTTCTCTTCCTCTCCAGAACCTTTCAGTGCTGACGTATGGGTGATGATGTTTGTGATGCTGCTTATCATCTCTGCGGTGGCTGTCTTTGTCTTTGAGTACTTCAGCCCTGTGGGCTATAATCGGTGCCTTGCTGATGGCAGAGGTAAGGAGAGCTGTTTCTTGCTATGATCCCCTCTGGTTTCCAGTCTCTGTTTGTTTGTTGGGGTGTTCCTTTGCCTTGAATGCGATACGGATCTAGCCCACTCTGAGTTCTGCATTCAGACTGAAGAGGACATGGATGGAGGCGGAAAAAGGCTATGAAGAGAGCAGATGTGTATAATGGATAATTTGCTTGGCATGAGAGACGGAGCTGTGTCGCCTTTCATGTCTAAAGCACATACCAGCTCCAACTTGTTTCTCATTGAAGAAAAATGGGCCCTGGTAGCCAGTGCTGGCAGGGCCTACAATGCTGTACTCTGAGGCAATCACAGGGCTCAGCACTGTCAATCCATCCTTCAGTGCTACATCTCCCTGCAGAGCAAGTCACTCTGCTGGCCTCCTGGCATAGTGCTGTGTCCTCCACAATCCACATCTGTCATCTGGTCAGGTCCTTCCCTGCCTTTCTGGCTTTCTAAGACCAACTGAGAGAATGGGAAACTCATTTTCTTGGGAATGGGGTAAAGAATTATTTTTCAAGGGCAGCAGGAAATTTGGGTCCAAGCAAGTGATCCAATTTTGTGGTTCTGATCTTCAGAAGGCAGACAGGTGAATTAAAGAAAGGCTGCCTGTCCTTCCTAAGATACAGCCTTTTTCCCCTTATTGACATGAAAACAATTAGCAAGTTGAGTCTTCTGCCATCTGCATATATTCACCCCCTGGTGAATCAGCCCTTCAAATTTTTCTGGATTTATTGGTTCATACAGAATAGTGGGAAAGAGACAGTTACTGGAAAATGCACTCATTTGCTTCCAGTTCTAGTACTTTGAGTGAGTTTATGCCATCAAATTAGAGAGGAGTGAAAATAAAAAGTGTTATTGAGAATGCAGGGAGAATCACATACATGGGGGAGTGGATAACTTGTCTCTTAACACAGAGCTGTGGAGGGCCTTTATGACACCTGGATCTGTGGGCACAAGTACTGAGAAACCTGAGTCTCTTAGGAGGTATTAATACAGATGTGGAACTGGAAGCAGTTTTTAGTACAGGCATGCAGTTGTGCAGTTGTTAAGTTAGCCGAACTGCAGCTACAAGTATCAATATTTCTGAGTAATTATGAAGAGTATTGCATTATCAGACAGATATTATCCCTGAGAGATGAATTATGAAGATACATAAATCTGCTGCAGAGACTGCAATGCTGATTTTGGTAATGAAAACCCTGGCTAATGTTACTTTGGCTGCATTTGAACTATGACAGTACGCCCCTGACAGTATGCCTCAAACACCTGCATTTTCTCTTTACGGGCATCAAGACTTTTGGATTGGAATCCCCATTACAATCTTGTTTTTTGTCTGACAAAGTAATTGTGGAAGCACGTGGGGTGATCAGTGGGGAGAGGAAGGCTTTTAGAAGGGAACTTCTCAAGATTTCCTTCTACCATACAGTTCCCACTGATGTTTTTCAGGCCTTTCACCTGTATATCTTAGGGCACATTAGTTAGAGAGAGATGTAAAAATACCACTCCAGCATGTAAAAAGACAAAGACTGCAAAACTATGTTTCTCTTAGGAACTTTATCTCCCTGGAATTTAAAGGCACCCGTTTACCAGGTGATGATTCTGCTCTGAACTTGGTATGCAGTTCCCTGGGTAAAAAATGAGCCCCTTGCCTTGTTCAGTTATATTTAGGGTAACACGGTTAGTGTTTCCAGATGATCAATGCTATGCACTGCTCGGAGGTTTGGAGAGGCATGTCAAAACTTTTTTCCCTTTTGCTATTTTGCTGGAGTCAATCTTAACCACAGGCAGCAGCACTGGGACCCAATCAGCCTGCCTGAGGAGATAAAGTGTAGGATGCTGGTCAGGTTGGCACCATTGGAGAAAGGACAGATGCTTGAACTGTTCCATTCATCCTAAGAGGATCTTCTCAGTGTCCAAAGAGTGATCACATTCCAAGGAGTGATCACATTGGCATTCTCCCTCTCAGCTCTTCTTGTGCTCAAGTTGAGGAAATTCTGGGTTGGGTTCCCACTAATGGAACCAGCATGTGCTGGGGTTACAAGATTGCTGGGAGACAGGTGCCATTTCACATGTTTTCAGATTTTGTGCTTCATTAGCACACATGGCTTCTGGGGTGTGACTGAGCTTCCACACTGAAAAGTGAATAAGGGGAAAATAGGAGCTTTTAAAACATTGGATCTGCTTCTGGACTATCTAGGGCAGACCTGCAGATTTTCTTAAGGTGAGACAAGTATATGTCACTGTCATGTACCTTAGACACAAAATATGGGGAGAGGGAGCTGTGTTCTTCTCTGGTTTGTGGATCTTTAACAGGCTGAGTAATGAAACATTCATGAAAAAGTATTTGTAGAGCCCTGTTATTTCAGATGGTGCTCTTCCTCATACCTTTACAAGTACAGTAAAGAGAGCCATGTTTTACACAGATGTATGCTGGGAGTTTGAGGACATTACTCTTGAACAGATGGAAATGAGGATAGAATGTTTCTGTGCAAATTCTGTTTCTGGGGACAACACTTCAACCAAAATTAAATGTTTGGTCTTCTAGATACTTCAATTTAATAAAAAAAGTGCCCTTGTATAAGGTTTCAGTAGAAATCCCTGAGATAGAAAAATATGGAAACCCGAGGACATTTTTTTAAAAAAAATTTCAGGTTGTACTTAGCTGAGATATGGTAACATGAATTTAGGGGAGTGTTGCTGCAGATATTCACCTCCAAGTGGGAATAGATTCTGCTCTTAACTCAAGATGTGTATGTGACTGGAAATACAGACCACTTACTCTCAGATGTTCACTGTGGGATCATGTTTCTCCATCACTCTAGAACCAGGAGGTCCCTCTTTCACCATTGGCAAAGCTATCTGGCTGCTGTGGGGGCTGGTGTTCAACAACTCTGTGCCAGTACAGAATCCCAAGGGTACCACTAGCAAGATCATGGTGTCGGTGTGGGCCTTCTTCGCTGTCATCTTTCTGGCCAGCTACACTGCCAACCTGGCTGCCTTCATGATCCAAGAGGAATACGTGGACCAGGTGTCTGGCTTGAGCGACAAAAAGGTAATGTATCCACCCAAACCCTCAAAGCAGCCTTTTCCACAGAATAGGCTGCTCTACCCTCTCTTTTTTCCTTTCACAAGGAAAGTGGGCAAGTGTTTTCAGAGTAACATCATCAGAGCTTTAGACCCTAGTTTAAATAGCATGGCTGTTCTTTATTGGTATTCAGTTGCACTTTTACATGTGTTAAGCACTTCAGGAATGAATTATAGACAGAACAGACTTGTGCTTGCTTGCATGGTCTCAAACCACACCTTGACTGTCAGCAAGAAACAAACTAATGGAGCTTTGGAGACGATGTGTATAGTGGCTGTAACCCGTTTTTTCAGAATTAAATAATTTGTCTTGGGTAGGAATGTTGGCCATTAGGCTAGCAAATATGATCTGTTAATTTATTCTGAAAACAAGTTCTGTCCATGGGGGTAAATCACTGTGCCTTTCATGATTTGCTATTGCTTGCATTTGAAGTTATACTGCTGTTTTTCAAGGTGTTTGGAGGCTTACCACAAAAAATCATTTTGTGTTCAGACTGCATTTCAATGCCTTGTTTATCTGCACAGCATTTTGTCCATGCAGAGCATTCACTTCTGCTGGACTCTGAGCACTTGAGGATTTTGAGAAGATTGCTGATACATGAAGGGTAGCACTGTCTGGCTTGTGAGGGTGTAATGTTTTGTGCACTCCTTTACTTTTGTTTTGTGGTGAGGCTGCTCACAAGGAATTGTGTATTGTGAGGCTCGATTGCCCATGCTGAGCTTGTTACTCAGTCACTGGGGCTGCTTAAGGGGTCATGCCATTGCAGGGCAGCCAAATAGCAACGGGTTGCACACACTGCTATGGGGGTTGCAGCAAGAGGAGGACTGCAAGCATCAGTTGTGGCTGCTGGGTTGGTTATAGGTACTGACTCTTGTGTCCGTCATGACAGTCTAGAAATAATTTGTGGCCAGGCCTCCTGTGTATACTGTGTCCTGTTCAGCAGGCTGGAAATTCTGTGATGGATTAACCATAGAGTTTTTCTTACTCATTTAGTTGTTTATTTTTGGTTTTTTTTTTTTTTTTTTTTTTCCTGGAATGAAACATGGTACAGAATAATACAATCCATGCAGAAGTGCTCCTGTTATTTGTTTTAATTTTGACCTCAATTTGTTTCACATTGTCTCCTCATTTGCAAAGTGCTGTGTTGAGGATGGGGTGGACTGGAGAATGCTTTTCTGTCAGGTGGAGGTTGTTGCAGAGACTCCTTAGAAGCTGTGAGCTCTGACCTTCAGATTGAAAGATACTGTTCAAAACCAGCCAGCCCTATCAGAGGTAACATTAGTTTGTCATCATTAGGTTTTCAACTATCTGAGCTAAAGGGATAGTTTGTACCTGTGATCTATTGTTTCAGGCTGTGCCTAGACTCATGGAGAGAACATGCTCTCACATTTTTCAAGATATTCTTCATACCTGCAGAGAGATGTGCATGAAATATAATTTGAAAGCAGTGACTCCTGGAGCTTCACAGAGCCTTTGAATACAAATTCCTAGGCCTGTTTTAGTTGATTTCACTGTAGGGCCACCTGTGTGTATTGGATTGAGGCCATTTTCTTCTGCTTTTCTCTGCCACCGTACCTGTATTTACTTTTGCTAAGCTAAAGCATATGTGCTTTTTTCCTTGGGGAAGAGAAAGGCTGTAGTACACAGAGGATTGTGGTATGCCTCAAATGTAGCTGCTAGTGCAAGTGCAATATTTGGGTAAGATTACAATCTACCAGAGCATCTGGAATCAAATGAAAATTGGCTGGTGAAACTGAAGGCCAACAGCTGCCTTTGGGCAATAAAAACAGGTGGGGCTAAATCCATCCAAAACAAAGTGAGTGAATGAGCTTGATCTACTGGGCTTATGGATTTTACTCTCTGAATATGCAAAGGGCCCTGCAGGATTTGTGAGCTGTCATCGAGACATTTGTCACAGTGCTTCAAGATCCCCTGGTCTGGGAGGAATTCAGTCTTCTGAATCTCATCTTTACCCTTTTCTGAAGCCTGCGCACTGCTTGCAACTCACTGACCCTCTCAATGCACTGCTTGGCCAGGATGAAGGGCACAGCCACATCCAGGGCACATGGAAGTGGCCTGTGTTCTACCTCACTTCTCTTGCCTGCTTAAAGCCAGTTCAGACTTTCAAAAGAGGCAGTCACTGTTCAAAGCCAGGTGGGAAAGACTCTTTTCCAAGAGGAAAGATTGTCGCTTCCAATCTCTTTTATCCCAAATGTATGATCTGGTGTCCACAGCAAAAGTCAGGCAGATTGGTCTCCTGGCCTTCTCCATCAGCTGGTAAGAGCACCTGTGTCCAGCACAAGGACTCAGCAGATGACGTAATCCAAGACAACAGGCAAAGTGACAGTAACAAAATTATATTGTTCCTACTTGCCTAGACCCAGAACTGCTTGCAAATATCTCTGTAGTTCTACAGTACCTGGGGAAGGTGTCCCACTGGCACTGTAGAGCAGCCAAAATCCATTCCTGTGCCTGGCTGGGGTGCACTTGCCAAGGTCAGGCTGGCTACACTCTGTAACAGCAACCCTCTCCTTGGACCCTCTTCCTTAGGTTTTGCCTGGGATGACTTACTGCAAGAGATGCCTACAGCTGGTGGCATGCCACTTCCCCAGAAAAGCAGACTGAAATGCTCCAGATGTCTCAGGATGGTGGATGTCTCTTGGATGATGTCTTGGCTGTGCCCCAGCATTTACTTCCTAATGGCATGCAAGACAATGACTAACATCATGCCCCCACTGTGCTTCTGTGGGTGCTTGAGCATGTCTGTCTGACTGGGCTGGGTACCTCTGTCCCAAGGTGCTACCAGGTTCAACAGAGGGTGTCTGGAGGACCCCTGTATGAATGTAGGGACCTCTGACACTCACTCTCTGTCCCAGGTGATGCTCACCTTGCTGAATGCCACCCTTTGAACATAGCTGGCTCAAAACAGGTGCCAGAGTTGGTGCAGGAACCCACCTTTTGATGGCTCTTAGTTCCCCCATGTTAACCTTGGGATCTGCTAAATCACACATCAAGCTTTAGCTCTTAACTCTGGGGTAGCCATGGGCAGTTTGAGGAAGGAGAAACCTGCTTCTGCCTGACAGCAGTGCTGGCCTCGTCAGTTCTGCAGGAAAAATCCTGCTGTTGACAGCATCTCCTTTCCAGCTCCCTGTGCTTGGGGCGTGCTGAACCACTTTCCTCCTGCACAGGTGCCGAAGCAGCACCTTCCACCTCCACTGGTCCAGCTTGTGCAGCAGAGGGGCTGGAGGTGGTCCTGGCAGTGCCACACTGGCCGTGCCAGCTCCCAGCAAGCCCAGCTGGAGCATCTTTGAACGTGCTGCTGGGCTGCATCCATCCAGGATCCATGTGGGGGCTGCTGCTCCCTGAGCCCTGTCCCAGGAGCAGTCAGCTCCTGGGTCTGGATTCCATCTGAGTGTAATCAGAAGATATAACCCAATTTCCATTAGTGGGAGAGCTTCAGACACATTAGAGAAACAAGCGCCTGCGGTATTTCAGTCTAACGAAGGCAATAAATACAGGAAAGATTATATAAAATGAACTAATGTGTGAAGTAATCTAATAGCTATATGTAATTTCTATTCATATAAAGTAGTAATAGAATAAAAGCAAATGTGGACAGCCAGCAGGGCATTTAAATAAAATGATTTAGAAGGCAGTAGGTTAATAATAATAAAAAAATAGTATCCTTTCCTATAAATTAGTTGGAAATGCCAAAGTTAATACAGTATCAAAATGGTAATTTGTAATTGACATGAAAAGGAGAGAAATTGATTTCTATATGCCTCCAAATTAATATAGATTGCTGAAATTTCACATGTATTTGACTTATTTGCTTTTTAAGATGTTAATGCAATGTTGAGACATGTGCAGCATGGGTCAGTTATTTTTTCAATAGATATGAGTTTATTTCTTTTTTTGAAAGGTAGGTTTTGAAGTTAAGACTGGCCAGTATTTTTATGAAAAAAAACAAAAAAAAAACTTGAGGAGAGTATAAGAAGGGAGAAGGATTTTCTGATGCTTTCCAAAATAGCTCATTTTAGTATACTTTATGCAAAATACTTTGATATTTCTGACATGTATTTTGACGTGTCATTTTCTAAAGGCACCACTCATAAAACTGACCTACATTTAAGTGGGAAAAAAGTGGAAAAAAGATTTTTTTATTGTGTGACAAAGGAAGGGGACAGACAGAGATAATTGGAAGATGAAACGACATAGGTAGATCTGAGGTGAATGGGTGAATGGAACATTTCAGGTTGATACAAAACAAAAGCCTCACTGAAAACCTACAGAAAGAGAAGGACCTGCTCTTTTCTGGCAGTAATAGATGCTTGACTGTGAAACAGAAAAATGAATTATTTCCCACATTGTACTTTGCGGCACATTAAATTGAAATTATACAAGGAATCCAGATATGCAGAAGACTTAAGCGTGTGCTTAACTTTGTGCCCATGAGTGGTGACATTAAAGTCAATGGGCTGTTTTTCACATGATTGAAGTTAAATGCTTCCCTGAGCCTGCAGCTTTTGTACAACAAATACCTGGTCTGGAGAAGTCCAGGGAAAATGCAGAGCAGATACCTTCAGCTAGATGTTTTTCAAGAGGACTAAAAGTGAGGGTCAGTCTTGTGCCTTGTGAGCTCTGCAAGGGGAAGATTGTCTAACTGGGTGGCTTGGAGGCAGTACAAATCTTCCACGGGATTAAATATTTAGTGTTAACTGACATTTGTGGTGCTTCCACACATTTCAGCAGGAGGAAGTTTTATGTGGCAGTGTCCAAAGGCAGAAAGCATGTCATCTTTCAACAGCAGAACGGTTTTTATTGTCAGGACACCTTTGTGGAGGTATGAGTTAGGCAGACAGAAGACGGACCATGCCACTTCCAATCCTGTCCTCTTGTGATAAATCATAACCTTTTCCAAAATGCATAAATATGATGCACCTTACTTGACAGAAAAACTTCCCCAAAATAAAGAGGTTCTTGAATCTCCAGACCTTATGTCATGGGGTGGAGTTGAGTTTCTTTCCACAGTGCTTTCCTAGGGGTACATCTCCCTGTAAATGTGTTGAACTGTGCCTTTTGCTTAAATATGACCTTTATCAATAACAGTGATATCAACTAGATATCGCTTAATAAAAGAATCACTATGAACACACTGGTTCGTAGGGAAGTGTAACCAACTCAGAGCTCTGATAGTCTGAAATATTATGGATTAAAATCTGATTATTTCTCTGCATGTCCTTGTAAATCATCAGGTGCTATAGTAAGAAGTATTTAAAAATATTATATAGTGTAGCTATATATTATGTGTAAACACACATAATGCATGTGTACTATGTGTAATTACATATTATGCTAAAAGTTTCTTATTAATAAATAGCTATTAAATAGCTACAGCTGATCATATGTTAGTAATAAATTTTTCTGATTTGTGACTTACATTCATTGTATGCATAAATATAATCTTAGATAATTTTTTGCAGTTGCAGATGGGTGTGTTTACCATAGATTTAGACATTCTGCAGTCTTTGTATTGAGATAATTTTTATGCTTTCTGAGATCTTTGGAACAAACCCCTGTGCCTATGTGCTAAAATGTGATTCAGTAGATTTTAAGACTATAAAAGTTTAAAGTCAGTGGGTCTTCAAACATGTTTTGTTTTCCCCCTGCTTCAGTCCTAGTTTCTTTGTCATTCTCCCTCTTTTTCTTCAGCTCAGCACTGTACAGTGCAGAGCAACAGTGTGCTTTAGCCTTCATTTGGTCTCTCAGGATTCTCTCTTTATCTGTAGGGACTTCCCTGGTATCAAAAATGACTGGGGGTTGAAGGGATCAAAAGCAGCCCTGCTGAGAAGGACTTGAGAGTGCAGGTGGACAAGAGACTGGACATGACCCAGCAATGGCACAGCCCAGAAAGCCAGTTGTATCCTGGGCTGCATCCAAAGGAGTGTGGGCAGCAGGATGAAGGAGGGGATTCTGCCCCTTTGCTCTGCTCTGGTGAGACCCCACCTGCAGTGCTGCATCAGCTCTGGGGTGTTGTCTTCTGAACAAAAAGAACATGGACCTACTAGAGTGAGTCTAGAGGAGGCCACCAAAATTATTAAAGGGATGGAGCACATCTCCTTTCAATGAAAGGCTGGGAGAATTGAGATTGTCCAGCCTGGAAAAGGGAAGGCTTTAGACCTAATTGTGGCCTTCCAGTACCTGAAGGGAAACCCACAAGAAAGATAGAAACTTTTTAACAAGAGCAGGTAATGACAGGACAAGAGGTAAGGGCTTCAAACTGAAAGAGAATAGGTTTAAATTAAGTATTAGGAAAACAATCCTTTGCTGTGGTGGTGGTGATGAGGTGGAAGAAGTGCCCAGAGCGGTTGTGGGTGCCTCATCCCTGGAACTGTTCAAGCCAGGTTGGATGGGGCTCTGAGCAACTGGTCTAGTGAAAGGTGTCCCTGCCCACGGCATGGGCATTGGGGTTAGATTATCTTTAAAGTCCCTTCCACCCCATTTTATTATTTAATGACAGTAAAAACCTCTAATGGGACTAATCAGGATTTTTGACAGTTAAAATGCAGTTTAGTTGGGAACTTAAGCAGATAAGATGCGAGGGGCGGGGATACTCAGAGTCAGACTGTAGGCTTAGTTCATCCTTGCTGGAAAGGAAGAAATGCAACCCCCTGGGCTTTGTTGGAGGTACAGATGAGAGTTGCAGGATGAGGGACTTTGGTGATGGGGCCGTAGCATAGTCCTTAGCTTGCAGCTTTTGGATTCCCCCTCCACAGCACCCTGACTTTTCCCAGGCCTTGGCCACCACTGACCCTTTCTTTTCATCTTCCTTTTCACCAGCTCTTGGAGCTATACCCCTTTGGAGGTAGTGGTTAAATTTGGTCGCTTCTGTGCTAATTGCTTGGCAGTCTGGAAAAAGCTGTCTTTGGAGAATTACGTAAGAGGGAGAGTGAGAGAGGGAAGCAAAGGATTGTCCTGCTTCTCACATCAGTATAAGTCAGGGGAGAGGAAAACAATGAATATTTTTATTTATTATTTATATGGTGCCATAAATGTACTTGGCACTTTGCAGTCAAATAAAAGACAATGGCCCTGCCACCAAAATTTGGCAGCCTGAGAGATGAGAGCTGGCCTCCTTCAGCTGAATGATTGGGGCTGAATTACTGGTGGGGAAGGAATGGGAGTATGAGATCTACAGGATCTAAAAAAAAAAAAAAAAAAAAAAAAAAAAAAAAAAAAAAAAAATTACAACAGCTGTATCCCCACACTTTCATTCCTGATGCCTAGTGACCGTGACATTTGGAGTTATATGCACATACAGACGCTTGATAAACATTTGGCAGGTTATCTCTTTCCAGGCATTTTTACTTCACTGCATGCTTTACTTTAATTTACTGCCCTGCTTCTCCCAGGTCTTTGGCTGCTCAAAGTCAAACTTCCCCTAAATCTTGGTGGCCCAGTAGACTTGTTTACTTCAGATGTAATTCAGTGCCCCAGGATTCACATGGGAGTGATATGGCTTTCATTTCTCTCTCTTTCACTTGCAGGTAGGAGGCAGTTTCCATCAGAAGGTTAAAGGAAGGCATTATCTCCCAGCTCTGGGAAGGTGCTGCCCTGTCTGAAGTGCCCTGCTTTTTTGCTTTGCATTTCTGCCCTACAGATGTGCTTAAGAAATTGCACTAATGTAATTACTAAGCTTTTAAAATTGCTTGGATGAAAGTTATGGCCCATGTGAAATCTTTTTGGAGGTTTTCCAGGCTTGTGCAGGGTTTCACCCTGCTGCCCAGTGGATAGTACCCACATAATATTAGGTTGGCTACTGTTAGTATTCAGAAGACAGGAGGATCTGACCTTCCTTTGTTAGTGAAAATGGGTGAAAAATGGAATTGCTTCCCCACCAAACTACATCCTCTGAATTTCTCAGAGTGTTTCATAATTTGTTAACCAGCTGTCTCATGTGCAAACAAAGCAGATTTCAAATTCCTCTGTACTTAGCTGTCACCTCTTCTCTCAAGGTCTTTTTAATCAGTTAATTTTCTCCCTCTGAATGAACATCTACACTCCTAATGATATTAACATGAGTGTAGTAAGTGGCATCTTTCTGCCTCACGAATTTCTCTTTAGTGTTTGCCTGGGATTATTCAGTAGATACCCTTTGTCCCATTGTGTTTAGCTTCCAAGGAAGCTGACCTTCAGAATCAAATACATGGCATGATTTGATGCTGGATAAACAGATGATCTCCATCCTCTACGTGCATGTAACCAAAAGTTAAGTGTACTGTAGCTATGATTTCATGGTGCCCTTCATTGCAGCAGATATGACTGTGGTGTTCTGATATATACATGCTAACACTTCAGCTGTGCAAGCAGCTTTTGGCTCTGACTGGCGAAGCTCAGTGATTCCACTACAGATTTCTGGTCGAGCTTGAGGAACACCTAACAGTGACTTGAAGCCTGTATACTGCCAGATGTGCCCTGAGGAATATTTAAGGCTTTAATATTACCTGTTGGGTGGAGAAACTGCACGGAGCCTATGTAATGTTCACGCACTTGCCCCTCCAGAAGACTCCTGGTGTGCTGGTGGTGGGTGGGCTCTGTCTGTACATGGTGGTGGGATCCTGCCCCTCAGACCTGGATCAGCATAAAGGCAGTGTGGTGACAGCAGGCACCAGTAGGTGTGTTCATGGAGCACGTGGGGATCCCCGACATGCCGTCTGTTTGGGGTGGCACTGCCCTGCCCAGGGTGCAGAAGTGGCACAGAGCAGGTCTGCACATAGCAATCCAGCTTGCAAAGAGGCTGCACAGTCCTGCTGTGTGCACTGCTCTGGCAATAACCGCATGTGATGGAGGCTTCTTCCACCAATTGGATCTCTGCTTTCATCTCAGTTATTTTGCAAGGACAACTATTTTTAAAGTTGCTATATTTGAACTCTTTTCTTTTGCTTTCACCTGCCCCCCCCCCCCACCTCTGCATTGTCACCAGGTTGCTCTGTTCGCTTTCCTGACCCACACGTATCCATATTTCACCAACAGACATTCACAGATATTTTTCTTTCTTGTTTGTGGGTCCGACCCACACTACATCTTCCTTTAAAAGAAACTTTAATAGAATTCTTTGCCAACTTCACTGCAGTCAGCTGCACTAACTGATAACTCCTTTCTTGGACTTATCTAGAGCAATTCATGGGTGAAAGCACTATGCAAAGCAAGACAGAGAATATGAAACATCACTGGGTACTGAATAATAAGATAAACCACAAAGTCAAAGTCTGAGGGAGGACAGGGTAATTTTATGCCCTCCCAAAATTGACATATTTGATTTGTTGCTGTTTGGTCCTCTTTTTTATCTTCCTTTTTTTGTTTGACTAGTGAAGACAAGAAACTGGGATTTCACGAACAGTTGATGTGGCAACTGGATTCAGAGCTGCGAGGAGTCCCAGCCACTGCTGAGGAGACAGAGAATGTTATTGTGACGGAATGAAGGAGGGAACTAAAAAGAGCTAGGGTAAAAGGATGATCTGAAAACTCATAGTCACTTAGAAATGGCTGAGAGTTCCACCTTGGAAATAAAAAGTGTCTGTAATGTCAAAACTACATGACTGTGCAGAGGGGAAAGGAATGCTTTAGGAATGAATCTCAAGAAGTGTCTTTACAAGAGAGTCATTAATAATAGAGAATAAGCAGCACAGTCACTTTAGTCTGCTCTCCTCACAGACTTGTACCAGTGCTAAGATTTAGGTTTGCAGTATGATTTTCTGCCTATGCTGTTGGGCTGGCACAGCTGGCACACTCCTAGCTGGGATGCAGTTTTGTCGGTTTTACTGTGCCTACAACACGAAGCCACCAACAGTTGCAAGTTCTGTGCTCCAAATCTGTAGAGCACGTCCTCTACCAGGACAGGTGGCTGGGGGACATGGGTTTGTGGATGTGCCCATGTGCACAATCCAAGCTGCAGAAAGAAAAGAATACAGTAAAGGCTCTGAAGATGGTGCTGGCAGTATTGATTGACATTCCAGAAACAAACTGATGGCTACCTGAATGCAGATCAGGACAGAGTTGCAGCTTTGAAGAATTTGGAAACTGAAAATGAAGGATCGACAAAACATGATATAATACAGAGAGGCCCTGAGAAGAGGAATAATAAGCATGAACTCTGACTAGCATTGTTTGTGTTGCCCTACTGCAAGCTTTTTTACTGCAATATTCTCTCAGTATCTTTGGATCTTGATCAGATTGTTCTTGGTATGGTGGAGAGCATGTTCACCAACCAAAGGTAAATCAAGGAAAGACCTACAGGATACAGCCGAAGGACAACAGCAAAAATGGTTGCAGGTCCATATAATACAGCTTGCAAAGAAAGACTAAAGGAACTGGGTTCTTTAGCTGCAGTCAAAGAACATGGAGAAGTGGCAGCACAATGGTCTTCAAAAACATAAAATGCACCTTCAGAGAAGAAGAAATTATTTGGATTTCCCTGCCCATGGACAAGATAACAGAAAATATTGCGGTTGTATTTGCAGCTGGAAGACTTTAGTTCAGATACTTGGAAGAACTTTCTAGTAGTAAAGCTCTGGGCATTGTCCAGGGAATGAAGGAGTCTCCAGCACCAGCCATCTTCCACAGTGGGCTGGATTAAGAGCAGTCAGGAATGGTGATGCCCAGGAGAGACTCACCAGAGACACAGAGGTGGAAGAGACATCTTCTCAGGGTCAAATCCAGGTTTGGGATTCTGTGGCATTGTTTGTGGTGCAGCTTGGGGACAAAAATTATATATTTTGGGGATAAGAAAAAAACAAGCCTTTTCTCTTTGAGACTCATCCATTAGCTGTGAAGGAATTAATTAGCTAGCTGAAACAGAGGACCTAGAAGGCAGCTATGGCAAGACATGCTGCTGTGGACATGTGTAACCTATCAGGACTTAAGTACAGGCAAAGAGCTACCTCAGAGTTAGACCTGAAAACCACTGACCCACTCTTCAATTTTTAAGGTTCTGAAGGAAGCTCTTTGCAAACAGCCTGGTTGGATTTTCAGGCAATGAAGAAAGGAGCAAGCTGACTGCAGTGACATACAGCTGAACCAGAACAAGAGGAGACAATCGAGGATGTTTGGGCAATGCAAAGAGGTTGTACATTAGGGGGATGGTGGGCACTTTGGGCTTGTTGCTACCCATATTGGTTGGCTCCCTGTACTTTTGGTGGGAGATGCCCTGAGAGCTGAATGGCCCAGTGGCTAGATTAATTTGGGTTGATGTAGATGTCTAGAGCTATTTTAGGTGTACTGGAGTGTCCAAACTACCCTCAGGTCGTGGGCAAATTTGACACAGGGACTATGAGAGACCTGTTCCCAGGGTGAAATTCCCTAGGCATCTCAGCTTGGCACTTACTTTTGGGTAAATGAAGTGAGCTCAAAGTATCTAACATGGGCTTAAACTCTTTTGGACTTGCAGCTAGCAGAGGAGCTAAATATGTGGCTCTCAGTTTGATGGGTCAGAGCTGTGGAGCTTCCGGTGGTAGAAAACTTTAACTGGTCATCAGCACCTTACAAAGTGTAACGAGCCCTCACAGAGAAGCTGTATAAGGGTAAAGCACTACACTCACACACCCACGCACCCACCCTTGCACCAAGTTCTGCCAGCTCATTATGTTATTCAGCAGTGGATTGATTTGGGTTTTTTTCAGCAGTGGCAAAGTAGATCGGCTGATAAAAAAGAGACTTTTTGTTGCAAGAGCTTGCTGAGTTTGGGAAACTGCTTTCAATGCTATTGGCAAACACTTTACAGTGTAAACAGGGCCTACATGAGGCAGATAAATAAGTGCAGATGTGCTTTTCTGTAGGATCCATTCGGTGATAGACAATATATTGAAAAAAATTCTCATCAAATTAATTGTCACCAATTAGACATAACCCCTTCCCCTCATCTCTAAATCCCCTCCATTTGCTGCTGCATGAATGGGAAGAGCTCCTATCACCTGTTTCATTATGCAGATTGATATCTGAACATCTGAGAACAATGCTGCTTTCTGCACGGCATGGCTCCAAATTGCTAATGAAACAGCTCTGCCAGCCGAGTCACTTAAACCCGCTTTCACTGCCGCTGTCGACAGCTCTCATGGAGAGATGTGCAGGGGAGTGGCAAAGGAGCTCTCCCCCCTGAATGTGCTAACAGCTTCCAGCCTGTGTGTTTATTGCTCTCCAGAGGAGGAAGATTTCTGCTCTCTGACTCGGAGAGGTTACTTTTGCAAAGCCGAGGTCTGCTTTGCACTTAGTGCTCCTTGATTTCAGTTTGTGGAGTGAGGGGTTGAAGAGGCAGGCAGCCACCGGGCTCTAAACGTAGATGTCTCATGTCCCAGAGCTACTGCAGCCCTTCAGGCATCCCCGGTGCCTGCTTTCCAGCCCCATCTCTAGCCTCCACCTTCACAATCGATGTGAAACAAGTGGGACTTCTTTCATGGGTGAGAGGCTGTGCGCAGCACCTTGGGTACATAATAGGGGAGCATCTCACAACAGAGGTTCCATGGTGGATGAGTGGGAGGGTGCAAGTGGGATACGTCTCTGTCTGGGGCTCTTTGGGTTCAGGACTGCAGCTGAGCTCTGCTGGTTCCCTCACAGGCAGTCACCCTTCGAGGCAGGTAGAGCTGGGCAGCAGGACAGGTATAATGTGGGGCTCCTACAGCTGGATTTTCTCAGCAATTGATGTAGTTGCTTATCTTCCCTTCCCCTATTACCACTGCATTTTTTTGCCAGAATCACACAAGACTACTCTTCACAGATGCCTGGAGTGGAGTTGTTGTGACTTAAAGCTCTGACAGGAGAAATTTTTGCATGAAATAATGGGACAGTTCTCTAATTAATCTACATTCTGACCCTTTCTGTCCATATCTGCAGTTAATTCCTTTGTCAGTGTTCACTGCAGCATTGAGATTACCTCTGCACAGGCTTCCTCCATGTGATGGCCCCTGCATTGTGCATCAGCTCCTCCCTCGTGTCTCAGACTCCCTGTAGACCCGTCTTCCCGAGAGCCCTGCTTCCCTGGGGATGATCCAGGCTCACGGTCCCAGCCCCTGGGAGAAATCAAGCAAGTGGCTTTCCTTACTGAACTCTTTGACAATCTGTCAATTAACTTTCCTCCTTACAGATCGTCTCCAGCTCCTCCACACATTCCTCTGCAATGTTGGCAGAAGAGGACACACTCCTTCCCCATCTGTCCCATGAGCTTTCTGGGAAGGCTTACATGTCTTCTTGCTCCCTCAGGATGAACTGTGTGGGACAGAAGTCCGTTCAGAATGATGCAATATTTTTTTACTCTGGAGAGCTCACTGGAGATCCCTTCATCCCTGGACTGGGCTGTGCCCACTTACTGCCAAGAAACACACATGGGGATTTTTGAACTGCTATCTCCTATCAGAAAGCTGCACGCATGTACTGCTATTACTTCTCAAATATGGAGAAGTAACTGCTTATCTCTGGCTATGTTGACTGTGGAGTCAGCTGGACATTGGTTACTTTCAGCTTTGTAAACATTAAGCTAGGTTAGCTGGGGATCTGTGTTCCTCTTGGGCACTCAAGCTAAAATTGTCTGGTGTGGGCCCCATATGGATCCTTTCATATAATTTCCTGTCTTGCTGTTCACCAAGCTATTGTTGATGTGTGTGTGCATGTTGGTGTGTGGAGAGTAATTTGCATTTGAAGATCTGTTCTGACTAAGGAATCAGCAGGAGATAAGGATTGGTGAGTGAATGAGTAGTATGTGAATTTGTAGAAGTCATCAACCTGACCTCTTTCTCTAGAAATGTGCTTTTCCTGTTGCCAGAAACAGTAATTTCTTACAAGAGAAATGTTTTCATTTATTTACTGATTGCCCAGGAGATTAAAAATTAAATCTGGAGCCTTTCACCTGTGGCTGCTATTATGGGCTCTGGAACAGCATGGGGACAAAAGATAGTTCAGAGTTGGGATTATTTCCCTTATCACAGGGAAATGCCTGCCTTTGAAATCCTTCTTACTCCAGTTTGTAGGCATCATGATGGAAGCAGACAAAAGTAGAGATCGTATCACTGGGAATGGAGGGTGGGAGTATAAAATGAACATGCCAAAACTCAGTCTCACAAATGTTGGTCAGGCCTGCCTGATGCTTCTCCTGTTGGCTGTACTCTGTCAGAGGGCTCTGTGGGAATGGGAATCTTCTGTATGCCTCTAAGGTGGGGTTCTGCAGCCTCTGGGAAAGCAAGTTACCCATGCTGCTGTCTCCTGGTTTAAGGTGTCAGGGGAGAGACTGTGTTTCTTTGTGTCTGGCATGGCAGTGCCCTCCTTGTGATGGGTCCCCTAGGCTGCTGCTTTAATCAGCTTAGTAAAAAAGAATAATTTTAGCATGCTGCGGTGATTTTTCTCCCATCAAAGTTTGCTTTCATTACAGTCTTTGATAGCTGTGAGTTTGTCTTCCTCCCTAGAGCGTGACAGAGTTCTAAGAGACACCTTAACGTCTGTTTTATGCTATGTGAAACTTCTGTTTTGTTGGTGATGCACTAACCTGAGTTCAGAAAAACAGCCCTGATGTTTTTTATTGGCTTAAAGCGGTAGGATAGGTGTTCTCTCTCACACACTTACATGCACATACAGGTTAGCCCACCTTGCCATCCAAACTGGAGAGACAAATTGGCTGGTACACAGAAACAGGTGAACAGTGTGCTCACCTATGCACAGAGCCAGCTTCTAGCTGTCCTCACGGCTGAGATGTGAGCGAGATACACTGCTTTAGGGGCTCTGGCCTCCTCAGTTGAGCTGACCAGGTTCCAAAATGGCTTTAAGTAGAGCTCAAGAACAAGGCTCACCTGCATGTGTTTTAAGCTAGAACTATCTCTAGATTGCAGCCCTGTAGAAGGTGGCAGTGCATGACTGCACATGTTCATGTACCAGGTGCACTCCTGCTGTTAAATGGTTTTGGTCTGACCATTAGCCTGTTGATAGCGTGCTTCTCAGGCTCATAGAAATACACAGTCACAGTTGGGAGTCAAGAAATAACACCAGGCAAGCTGCTGCTTGATATATCCAGAGAGAAGGAGGCTTCCTTCCATTTAACCTACCTTTACACCTTTTTCTTTACTGCTTATTCAGTTCCTGGTTTATAGTTCTGTGTTTCTTCTCATCTGCTGGTTCTAGGGGTTTTAAGCAGTCTTGATAATTGACAGTCTAAGTTTTACTCCTCATAAAATCCCAGGGAGCATTGATTATGACTTGTGTTAAGCAAGTGGCATATAAAATCTCACAGGCTTGTGGCCGTGGGGGAATGATATGATGAATGTATTTCTTGTGAGCAGCAAATGCTTTGGAGTGTTCTGCCAGCTCTGTTCTGGGCATAAAATGTTACTAGTAACTCGCAGCCACTAACAGCATTTCATTTGGGACATTTGCCCAAAACTTTGAAAGCTAATAATTTGTTCGGTGAAGTGGGTGTGAGGTGTGCTGAGAGGCATCTCTGCTCATTAATTACTTTTCTACCTCTGTTAGGACCAGGAAGTGTAAAGGCATCCACAGAGCTGAAAAAGATACTTCTTAGGAACTAAATGACAGTTTGTGGGTAAAAAGCACATCATATAGACTTTATTGGAAACCGTTTCTTGACTGTGTTCCAGCACCACTGTTAGATTTTCCCTTTCCTTTTTTCTTTTATCTAACCTCCTATTTAATCTCTGATCACTGACTATTTAATGCAGAGTAGAGAAAAAGAGCAGCTTGCTCAGATTTACTTCTTATTTCTTAGGCATTAATAGGAGATATACATGTTTGACAATAAAATATAATATCTTCTCAATTATGTGTTCTACATGATAGTAAAATAAAATCAGATCAACCTTCTGATGTTCTCCCAATCAGATGACTTCTTCAATCTGAAAGACTGTGAGAAATATTCCTTTTTCTGTCTGTTCAGTTCCAGAAACCAAATGACTTCTCACCCCCTTTCCGCTTCGGGACAGTTCCCAACGGCAGCACGGAAAGGAACATCCGCAACAACTACCCTGAAATGCACAGCTACATGGTGAAGTTCAATCAGAGGGGGGTAGACGATGCACTGTTCTCCCTGAAGACTGGGTGAGGCTTTCTTACATGCTTGCTCATCACAGAAACCTGACTTTTTGCATGCTTGTCTGGAAAATTTGCATTCTAGGGTTTGAAAAATGAGCCTCTTTTATCATTCCATGGTAAATGTATAGCCAGACCACACATAGCGCAGTAGCACAGGAGAGTGACTCTGTGGTTCTTTTGCCAGGTTTTTCTATTGACATCTGTATAAAAGTTTCTGGTTTTGCTGTGTTTATAAGAATTTAAAAACAAAAAACAAAAAAGAAAAAAAAAAAGAAAAAAAAAAGGATCTACTGTATCCCTGTGTACATAATCCACGTGTGTATTGGTCCCAAAGACCTTGCTTCATCAAGATGTTTCATGCTGATGGGTTTTTATGAACACAGAAGAAAAGCTCACAGGTCTCTGTGGACAAAGTTTTTTTCAGAGCATTTATGTTGTCATCTGGAAATTCCTTTGTTTTCCCTCCTTCTGTGTATAAAGGATTATGTTAATCAGGAAGCTGTCAGACTAATCCCACCCCAGTGTATCACCAGCTAATACAATATAATGGAAGGTAGGTTTGAAGCAAATAGTTTGGAAGTAGCCTACTCTCTGGAATATTTTAGTATCAAGGGCTAAACAAAACATTATTTGAATAATATGGAAGTATAAAAAAATGTAAGCATTTCCTTGGGTAATTTTGGAGACATGGAAAAAATCGTTAGCAAAAAGCATGCTTGAATAGCTCATCCTATTTTAATAACAGTGAGTGTGCAAAGGACCTAACTCAAAATGACATTTTGCAAGCCTTTGTCCTTTGTAATTAAAGACCTGCTCTCAGAACTGACCATTTTGGTTGTCAGAGCCCAGCCACAGTGAACAAAAAGCATTTTTGCTTACACTCCTGTTGCACTCTTATGAGAAAGTTCATTTCCAAGCACAAATTAAGATGTTTAGCCAATTTAATTACTAGATTGACTAAATATTCCTAAACCTGTTTGCCAGGTTCAGAGGCCCGCAGCCCATTACAAATGGCTGTACCATAGCTGGATGTCATCCTGGCAAGGTACATTTGCCAGGATAGTCATCATTCAGGAAATAAATATGCACTGTCCTGGAAATATATGGATGAGATAGAGGTCATCACTTGTGATAGATGTCATCCTGGCTTCATATTCACCCTTGGACAGACTTCCTCACAGACAGGCACTTGAACTGAGATAATCACCAAATGTAAATATAGGTGCAGGAGGTGTATTGTAAAGATAGTACGTGAGAGAGAATGTGCAGCTGGAAGACCTTAGGTCATTTATCAGAAAATGTTTCATTTCAGATCTAGTGGGAGGATTTACTCATCAGCTGTCTTTGGGTTTGTGGAAGGTGCAGCCTCCTGAGACTGTCCCCCACAACCAAATCAATTTGTTGCAGTGTGAAAAGGCTCTCATCAGGCAACTGTGCTCTCTACATAGTCCATAATGGGGATTTCTCTGTGTTGAAACAGAATTTTTGTTGTGATTTTCAGCTGAAAATTCTTTAACAAAGACCAATTCAACTATAAAGCTGCTCTCATGGCCAGCTGACATTGGTAAAGATCTGGTAGTACTTTTCACAGTAACTGAGGGGTTAATCATAATGTTCTGACTGTATTTGATTTGGAAAAAAATGAATCTTTCTCAGCTAAGTCATGCCAGCATTTGAATTGAAGAAAATATTTTCCTTACTTCAATCCCTATGTTGCTATCTAATATTGATATATTTTATAAGGCATTTTAGATTCTTTCGAGATGAAAGACAGTAGAGAAATATAAGCTATTCTTAAGGATATAGATTCCCTTGACTTCCTCTTCATTCATCTTTATCTTGCAGTATGTGTGTATTCCAAATTTCCTTTAAGATCAAAATGACGATTAGCAGATAGTCAGAAAGAAAGAAACGATCCTCATTTATAACCCAGATTCACCTGTAAGACAGCTTTAGGCTTAGATTTTTATTTAACTATTGTGAAGATGATGCCTGAAGGATGGGATACCATCCAGAGGGACCTGGACAGGCTCAAGGAATGGGCACATAGGGATTTAGTGAGATTTAACAAGACCCAGTGCAAGGTGCTGCACCTGGGTTGGGGCAAACCCCGGTATCAACACAAGCTGGGGGATGAAGGGATCAAGAGCAGCCCTGCTGAGAAGGACTTGAGAGTGCAGGTGGACAAGAGGCTGGACGTGACCCAGCAATGGCACAGCCCAGAAAGCCAGTTGTATCCTGGGCTGCATCCAAAGGAGCGTGGGCAGCAGGATGAAGGAGGGGATTCTGCCCCTTTGCTCTGCTCTGGTGAGACCCCACCTGCAGTGCTGCATCCAGCTCTGGGGTCCCCAGCATAGGAAGGACATGGACCTACTGGAGCAAGTCCAGAGGAAGCCACCAAGATGATTAAAATGATAGAACTCCTCTCCTAAGGAAAGGCTGAGAGAATTGGGATTGTTCAGAAGAGAAGGCTTTAGGGTGACCTAATTGTGACCTTCCTGAAGGGAACTTACAAAAGAGCTGGAAAGAAACTTTTTATTAATGCATATAATGACAGACAAGGGGGAATTGTTTCAATCTGAAAGATTAGGTAATAGGAATATAAAATCTTTCGCATGATGGTGGTGAGGTACTTTACTGTGAGGTGACAAAGTTGTGGATGCCCCATCCCTAGGAGTGTTTGAGGCCAGGCTGGATAGGGCTCTGAGCATCCTTGTCTAGTGGAAGGTGCTCCTGCCCATGTCATGGGGGTTGGTACTAGATGGTCTTTAAGATCCTTTCCAAGCCAAACCTTTCTATGATTCTACATAACATATTGCAGTCCATCTTAAAGAGGTTAATTTCTTCCTTAGCTACCTAAAAACACCTTTGATTTCATGCAGACATTATGTTTTCTGTACTATACCCTCTTGTTTCTTGCCTCTGTGCAGGAAGTTGGATGCTTTCATTTATGATGCAGCAGTGCTGAACTACATGGCTGGCAGAGATGAAGGCTGCAAGCTGGTGACGATTGGGAGTGGGAAAGTGTTTGCCTCCACTGGCTATGGCATTGCCATCCAAAAGGACTCAGGCTGGAAGCGCCAGGTTGATCTTGCGATTCTACAGCTTTTTGGAGATGGTAAGAGACAAGAAAAAGAAGTGCTGCAATTTTCCTAAGAAGTACTGAGTTTTGCGTATAAGAAATGGAAGTTTCTGGCTCTGGTGCTTCAGATGTTGGGAACATGGAATTATTAATGGGGCTCTTTTAGAGGCAACGCAGCAAAAATGCGAGAATGTCACCTTCTTTCTTGTTATTGATGCAGGGTAGCGGTATCATCAAAAGCCTTTAGTGCCAAAAGCACTAAAGTTTTCATAGAACAAGATCAGATGTGTGTTTGAAAAATATCTTATGTGAAAAATATCTTGTAAAAACAAGATTTCTGGTGTGAATTTTTCACTAGCTTTGAGGTTTTCCCATGACCAAACCCACTAATTATATTGGACTGTCTGTGGTTATTCCATACTTTATAGCTGTAGACAGGATCAATTTATGCAGAGTTGACTGAATTAAAGGAAAAATATTTCTGGATGAAAGAGCTAGATCAGATTTTCCAAAACCTGAAGAAAAAAACAAAACCAAAACAAAGTTTAAAAAACCGAGGAAGAACTTCAGACTCAGAAGCATATTTTGGAATGAGTTTTTAATTAGAACATTATAGTTACATAGTTCACCTCTTAATTTACAGAGAAATTGCTAGCATTAACAAAAACTGCTCATGGCAAAAGAAATTCCTTCTTAGCAAGTATTTTCCTGTCTTTCCATTTCATATTACATTTTCCTGTGTCCTTTTTTTATGAATAAATAAAATTACAGGTTATTTTATTTATAAATATTCTTTTTCTTCCCTGAAATCTGAAAATAATATATGGTATTATAAATATGGAAAGAACATAATTGGACATACTTCAGAAAATTGGCCACCTGACAGATAGATTGTTCTGTTTCTCAAAAAGCCTAGTATGTACTATTTCAGAGAAGGACATAAGTTCTCCACAAAGCTTCAAAGACTCTGTTATGGCACTACTTAAATGTATGGATTTTTTCCCCCTGCCACTGGACTGGAGATTGAAAATGTGAAAAACTAACTTTTCTAACAGCATGAAACAATTTGTCATCCTGCAAAATTAGTTTGTTCTGAATGTCTCAATATGTGCGTGCGTGTGAGTGTTTACCTCCCTCTCACCCCTCATGACAGCACCATAATGGTAGTAAGTGGTGTATGAAATTAGAGTACAGAACATTTGCTCATAGCTGATACAAATTAGTAAAATTTTTGATTGGTCAAAGCCCTTGTAAGTGTTGAATTTGGACAAAATTGAAGGGAAGAAAAACAAGTAAAAATACTCAAATGTTTTTTTGGAACATTGCACCTGGTTTTAATGAGCTATGGATATGATGGAAACAAAAATTGATTGAAAACAATCAATATTTTGATTCTGAGTTAGAAACATACAATGTTTTCATCTAGAAGTGATTAATTTTTGTCTACCACTATCAGTCACTAATTTTTCCCTTCATTGACTTAATGAAAGTGGAAGTTTGTGAGGCCAGATCTTCAGTCATGTGGTGGACAACTGTTTCAGGATCTCAGTGCAGACATCCAGCAAGTATCATAGCTGTGTCCTGTGGTACAGCTTGTTATGGCTAATATCAGACTTTGGAAAAATCCTGTTGGCTTTCCTGTGACAAATGGCACTTGCCCCATCACAAGGGCAGTCAGGATATTTTATTGGTGTTGTAGATGTGGAAAAAGAATGTGAAGATGGGAAATTACGTTAGATCAGCTTCTTGCTTTCAGTCTGCCCCAGTTTGAGCTCTTCAGCCATTGCAGGATTATCTAACCTGTTCCTTTCCTTCTGTCTGTCATTCTAGGGGAGATGGAAGAGCTGGAAGCTCTCTGGCTCACTGGCATTTGTCACAATGAGAAGAATGAGGTTATGAGCAGCCAGCTGGATATAGATAACATGGCAGGTGTCTTCTACATGTTGGGAGCAGCCATGGCCCTCAGTCTCATCACTTTCATCTGTGAGCATCTCTTCTACTGGCAATTCCGCCACTGCTTCATGGGTGTCTGCTCTGGCAAGCCTGGTGTGGTCTTCTCCATCAGCAGGGTGAGTGCCATTAACTGTCAGGGACGAACAGAGGCTTTGTTTAGACAGTCCTAGGTACTGGAGATGGCAATATCCACCAAGACTGTCTAATACACAGGTGGCAGTCTGCACAGTGTCATTTTTGCACTGTTAATGTTGCAAAAACATGTTAGTTTTTTCTTTGGTCTCTGCTGGATTATGGTAAAACTGTTACTGTTTGTTCCTCCAAAGTGAGTTGTGAGTTGCAATCAAGTAATGATGGATAGTATGATTAGAAATTCAGGAGTTTTACATTGTCCTCCAAATTACAGCTTTTCAGCTGACCTTTTGTTAACTAGAAGTGTGCTTTCATTGACAGTCAAAAGTCCTTAACCGAAAGGCATGCCCTGAACTATGCAGAAATCTTTTTACAGAGGATGACCACATAAACTTAGCAATTGCTTTATGCAAATCTGCCTTAGGGTACAACATTTACATTTAAAACAGATTCTAGCCATTTCTGAGTCATCTTCCACTATTAGTGTTGCTAGCAGTATCCCATTTGGAGCTTTATTTTCCTTCTTTCAAGCCACTGGTCGTTTCTCCTGATCCATTCTGAAGTGAGGTCAAATCTTGGCATTTTTTAGCTCAGCATCTGATGTAGCAGAAGCTACTTTGATTGTACAAGGAGTATGTAATTGCTGCATAACATATTGAAGAGAAATGACAAAGCCTTTTGAATGCAAGGGCACAGCCTCTCTTCTGTGTTGTTAGTTTCTAATGTGGTTTAGTCTGGAGATGAGATGGGGTGTTGTGTTTGGTGACCCTTAGCTAAGAATAGATTCTTTCATTCTGTGGTTATCTGTAAGACCTGGGTTACACCTGGTTGGTGAAAAGTCTGAAAAGTGTTAATCATCTGCTAGCTGCTGAGAAACCATGATAACATGATGTGATGGTGTCCATTTCACAATTGACATTAATCATCAGGCACCATTTGGAAGGTCAGGGAATAAAGGAGCCCCTTTCATTCTGTTCCTAGGGATAGCCCTTGCAAACAGTCATGAGTGAAATGAGCTTGTGGAGAATGTGGAGAAATTGGGCCTTTCTGTTGTCTGATTTGAGGTTGAATAGAGGACTTCTGCTATCAGAGCCTGTTATCATTGTTAAATTTAACAGAATGCAATTAAGAATTCTATTGTACCTCAGTCAACCACATGCAAAATACCTAAATACCTATTCTAGAGTTCTGCTATGTCTGTTTCCTTTTCTAATCTGTACTGGTGATAAAGGTAGCTAAGTTT
This sequence comes from Pyrgilauda ruficollis, assembly GCF_017590135.1. Classification (NCBI taxonomy): domain Eukaryota; kingdom Metazoa; phylum Chordata; class Aves; order Passeriformes; family Passeridae; genus Pyrgilauda; species Pyrgilauda ruficollis. The sequence goes on from NW_024527266.1 coordinate 5,914,217, forward strand.
ATGACAAATGAAGTTGTTCCCTTTTAAGATAGCTCCTGTCTCGTTGATTCACTGATGCCCAGGTGATTTTCAGGGGCCAAAACAGACTCTCATTCTCTCATCCACACAGAATTATTTGTCTTGATTCTTTTATTCCCAAGAATATTATTGTCCCCATTTGCAATTCTGTGTTATACCTACTAGATTTGACTAACTCTTACAGATGCAAGCAGGCATTCCTGCATCCTGGAGATACAACTTGAAACAAAGCAGAGGAAGAGGAATGGAGGGAAAAGAAAAATGTGAGGGTCAAGAAAGAGGGTCAGAACAGCAAGGGTTGGTAGAGCAGATCTGATTTCATTTGATTTGATTGTGCTTCATGATGGAAGGCCGATAGGCCCTACTGTCCTACAGGAACAGACTCTTGATGCACAGGGTGGTTCCCAGTTTAGGTCCCCCTCTGTGTATTCTTTGCAGGACCTCTCACCTCCTTTCTTTCTCTCATTTCAGGGTATCTACAGCTGCATCCATGGCGTGGCCATTGAAGAACGCCAGTCAGCAATGAACTCCCCCACAGCAACTATGAACAACACCCATTCCAACATCCTCCGCCTGCTTCGGACAGCCAAGAACATGGCCAACCTGTCAGGGGTCAATGGCTCACCACAGAGTGCCCTGGACTTTATCCGCCGCGAGTCATCTGTCTATGACATCTCTGAGCACCGCCGCAGCTTCACCCACTCAGACTGCAAATCCTACAACAACCCTCCATGCGAGGAGAACCTCTTTAGTGACTATATTAGCGAGGTGGAAAGGACCTTTGGCAATCTCCAGCTGAAGGACAGCAATGTGTATCAGGACCACTACCACCACCACCACCGCCCCCATAGCATTGGCAGCACCAGCTCCATTGACGGGCTCTATGACTGTGACAACCCGCCCTTCAACGCCCAGTCGCGCTCCATCGGGAAGAAGCCCTTGGACCTGGGGTTACCCCCTGCCAAGCACAGCCAGCTGGGTGACCTTTATGGCAAGTTCTCCTTCAAGAGTGACCGTTACGGGGGCAGTGGGACCCATGACGACCTGATCCGCTCAGATGTCTCTGACATTTCCACTCACACGGTCACCTATGGCAACATTGAGGGCAATGCAGCCAAGAGGCGGAAGCAGCAGTACAAGGACAGCCTGAAGAAGCGCCCAGCCTCTGCCAAGTCCCGGAGGGAATTTGATGAGATAGAGCTGGCCTACCGCCGGCGACCGCCCCGCTCTCCTGACCACAAGCGCTACTTCAGGGACAAGGAAGGGCTACGGGACTTCTACCTTGACCAGTTTCGGACCAAGGAGAACTCACCGCACTGGGAACACGTGGACCTGACGGATATCTACAAAGAACGGGGAGATGAGTTTAAGCGTGACACGGGAGGAGGAGGGGGTGGATCCTGCACTAACAGGGCCCATCACAAGCACGGCTCAGGCGAGTTTGGTGGAGGCAATGAGCACAAGCATAGCGTTGTGAGTGGGGTCCCAGCACCATGGGAGAAGAACCTGACCAATCTAGACTGGGAAGACCGGACCGGGGCTAATTTCTGCCGCAGTTGCCCTTCTAAGCTGCACAACTACACGCCATCAACGGTGGGGCAGAACTCCACCCGCCAGGCCTGCATCCGCTGTGAGGCTTGCAAGAAAGCGGGCAACCTGTATGACATCAGTGAGGACAACTCGCTTCAAGAGCTGGACCAGCCGCCTGCCCCTGTGCCCGTGGCCACCAGTGCCACCTCCTCCTCCAAATATCCTCAGAGCCCTTCCAATTCTGCCTCTAAGGTGCAGAAGAAGAACCGCAACAAACTCCGCCGGCAGCACTCCTACGACACCTTTGTGGACCTGCAGAAGGATGACTCGGCCCTGGCCCCCCGCAGCGTCAGCCTCAAGGACAAGGGCCGCTTTTTGGAGGGGAGCCCCTACGCCCACATGTTTGAGATGCCAGCCAGTGAGACCACCTTTGCCAACAACAAGTCCTCAGTGCCCGCCACCAGCTACCACCACCACAACAACCCCGGCAGCAGTGGGGGCTACATGCTCAGCAAGTCGCTCTACCCCGACCGGGTCACCCAAAACCCTTTCATCCCCACTTTTGGGGATGACCAATGCTTGCTCCACGGCAGCAAATCTTATTTCTTCAGGCAGCCTGTGGTGGCAGGAGGGCCCAAAGCCAGGCCAGACTTCCGAGCCATTGTCACCACCAACAAGCCGGTGGTCTCAGCCCTTCATGGGGCTGTGCCAGCCCGTTTCCAGAAGGACATCTGTATAGGGAACCAGTCCAACCCCTGTGTGCCTAACAACAAAAACCCCAGGGCTTTCAATGGCTCCAGCAACGGGCATGTTTATGAGAAACTCTCCAGTATTGAGTCTGACGTTTGAGTGAGAGGGGAAGAGCGTGGGGAGGGACTGGGGATGTATGTGGAGCATGGGAGGGTGGGGTGGGATCAATCCCATCAGCTACTCTCCTGAGTCATCCTTAATTTGTGGGATACTGGAGTTGTGAGTAGTGCAGCACTGGTGACAAGTGCCACCTCTTTGGTTTCCCCTCTTCCTCCTCCTTTCCCAAGCCTCCTGTTTTATCTCTTTTTCCATGTTCTCGCTCCTCCCATTCTCCTCCATTCCTGGCCATTGCACTTTACAGTGATGTCGGAGTTAGATATCCTTGCTCTTGGTTTCAGGAAGCAGAGAAAAAGGCAGGGAAGGGGTGGGCTGAAGAGGAGCAGCAGTGACTTGAGTGTTCACTTCTGCTGGCTCCCAGCAGGGAAAGGCATGTGCGCACACGTCTGTGTGTGTGTGTGACAGGAGGAGGCAGGAGCAGCAGTGTAATGGACATGCAAGAAAATATGTTTGCTCAGGCAACTGTTCCTAAAACTGCCTAGAAAAGAGTAGTGTTTGACGTGGAGAAAGTGAAGGGAGAATAACAACACTAACTTGATGATGCACTTACATGTTAGCTATATTGAGGTTCTTGTTACATTATTTTGTGAAGACTATGGGGGTTTAGGGCTGAAATATATATATATATATATTTGCGTATATGCTGAGAAATTTTACGCTAAAATTTTGAATTGTCTGCTGGGTGGTGTGGAGGGAGGGAGGGAAGATTTGTCTGCAGGTCAGGCTAGTGGTTTCACTATGGCTATTACAGCCATTGAATCTGTGGCAGACCAGTGGGAGAGAGAGAAAAGAAATGAAGTATGAGTTTGAGCCTCCCTGACTCCAGGTTTGGTTTCCCAAACTTAGACAAAAGATGCTGGTTTGCACAGAAATAAGAAGGATTTGCGGAAAGAGGAACAGGGTTGGTTTGTTAGCTGTGAGCTGCTCATTAGTTCTGGCATTCTTCAAGGGTGGGAGCAGTATATAGTATGGGTTTGCCTATCTGCGAGTATATACGATAACTTTATACTTGAAATGTCTGTGAAGAAAGCAAAATAAACCCAGTATCCTATGAGGTGTCTCGAGAACAAACACAGTAGAACAGACCTTAAGAGTAGGGAAGGGGTGGGAGTTTTTTCACTGTCACTTCAGGGGACACCAAACCCATTTTGGTATGTCCTTTCAGCAAGGGTGGGAGAGAAAGAAGGAGCTTAATCCTTCTGCTCTTTCTACACTTGGCCAGCAGGTTGGAATGCAAAGAATAGGGTGCCCTCTGCCAATGGTGGAAAGGAAAAAAGAAATGCCATAGAAGGGTGCGTGTGGTGGTGGTGGTGCTGGTGGACTGTTTCCATGCCTCCCTGCACATGTGAAAACGGGAGGAGGGTGTATGCACCCGTGGGAAATACATATGTATATTTACTATTGAATGTACAGAGGAAGTACACAGCTTGTCTTCCTGGGAAGGGATGTGCTTGAATAAATGCCAGAGAGCACAGAAACTTGTGCTGAAGACTGAAGATGTACAAAGCTGAGATGTGCGTGTACGTGTGTGTGTGCCTCTGTGTGAAAGAGAGAGATACTAGCACAGGTGTAAAGCTGGAATAGCCTAGGGTTTCCCATCCCTGCAGTTGTAGTGACAGCTTTCCTGGTGCACTTAGTATCAATAAGAGTGTTTTTTCTTTTCATTGTATCATTTTAGATGCAAGCGAAACTAAAGGAAAAGGAGCAATGGTAGGAGTGAGAAGCTGAACACACCTTTCATATGTCATCTATCTCCTGAGATGGGGGTGTGGACCGACCTCTCCCATCCTGAGAGATATGGCAAAGTCTCTATGGCTTATCCTGGGTCTGTCCCAGTGTCTCAATCACCATGGCTCACCAGGTGAAGGGTTGAGAGAGTCCTGTGCTGAGAGCATGGGGACGCTGCTGAGGATTTACTCTGAAGGGAGATGGCAGCCCTGTCTTTATGAGCCACATTTCTTGAGCTGAAAGCCACCTCTCTCACATTCCTCACCACACCATGGTTGATTTTATCTTACCGTTCTCTTTATAAGCCAACAGAAGGCCTTTTATTTATTTACCTATTTATTTAATTTATTTTTTAAGCTGAGGCAGGGGGAGGGTGGGATTTACCTGTTAAGTCAAAGTGTGTGAGGAAAGGGTGGGCAGGGTTGGTGAGGGGAATATTTTCTTATGTTTCACAGAGGAAATTAAGGAGGAAAGAGGGGAAGGGTCTTTGTGATGCCACCCCCTAGTCTCTGGGGTAAGGGAACTTCTTACTCTTTCCCTCATCTCTCATTACAAGAATAAAAAGGAAAAGAAAAGAGAAAAAACAGAAACCAAACAAATTAACAGAGCGATCTGCAATCCAGAACACATGGCAGCTTGTCAGACTCCTCTGATAGCGGCCACCAAGAAGGCGTTCCTTTCTTTTGTAAATATTTCTTTTTTATTGCGTTTTTGTATAAATTGGTGTTTCTCTTCTCGTGAATATTCAGGTCGTGGGGTGGGAGGGAGGGGAAGTTTGTTTCCGTTCTGTTTGTTTTCTATGACTTTTCAGGCTGCATTTTTGGGAAGCGGTTTACGCAGGTCGAGGCCGTATGAATGAGGAAAAAAAAGAGAGAGAGAGAGAGAGAGAGAGAGAGAAACCCATGTGTGTTGTGTTCCCCCAAGGCCCCCTGTATTGCCCTGTCACCTTTATCTTCATGAATGGAAGACGCCGGAACGTCACTTCAAGCCTTGCCAGCAGGGTTTCATGTTTTGATGGGAACACCCCCAATTCCTTTTTGCATATAAACTCTCTGTACCAGCATCTCTCTGTGGAATTTGGGCCTCAAGGCACTACACTGTCTTGATAGTGGTGGGGTGAACCATCAAGTTGGCCACTCAGGTTGGACCATCATTTTGACATTAAGAGACTTCTCCAATGCTACTTTGGTTTAGAAATCTTGGACTTGGGAAAGCTCATGATAATGTCTGGTATTTCCTAAGGGCTTGGGGTTGGGAAGCTTGACAGCTGACGAGGGCAGCTAATCTCTTTGGTGGTTATCTCGGTACTTTTCCGTCCCTCCCCACCTGGAACGAGGAAACCTGGAGGGTGGCTCTGCAGGGAAATTAAGCTGAAAACAAACCAAAAAGAAGTTAATGGAACTTTTTTCAAATCTCTTCTTAAAGGTTCTGATTTTTGTGTTCCGGGTTGAAAGTTGGTTCGTATTTTCTCCGAACTGGTCTGTCCCTTGTTCCACTGATCGGCAAATGATAGTTTGCCAAAATCATTATCTAGTATTCTTACTGTTGTAGCACTGTTAACACTCCGAGTGCTCTGCAAATATTAACTGTGCCACAAACCACTCAAATGAATGCTCTAGGGCAACCAGAAAAGAAGAACTGGAAATTCTGGACTGAACCACTGGTCTAACCACAGGAGTCTGGTATTTTGCCTTCTCCCTTAATATATTAGGCCACGTGTCCATCAGGTTAATCCTTTCTCCTATAAGTGATCTTTTCTGGTTGCTTCGTTTATTTTAGTTCTGACAGGTCAACAAGTTTTTGGGACAGAGATGACGGGGAAGGGGTGGGAGGGGGGAGGGTATAATTCATAATCAAGAAAATAAATCAATGATGTTATTAAACTCTGATTATATATTTAGAATTTTAGATTTGGTGTATTTTCATTGTAAGTATTCAAGTGAATCAAACAGGTAATATTAGCAGCAGGTGTTGTCTATACTAGAAAACCACTCATGTGCTGTTTATTACCTGTCCAGAAAAGAATGGGATTTCATACCAGAGCCTGACAAAACTCCACATCCCCTGCCTTACCATTTCTCTCTCTCTGCTGTAGAAACACCTGTATTTTCTGGGGAAGTGGCTGGGAACATTTCCTCTCTCTGAAGTTTTCTGCACACAAGAATACTGAGCAAAAACCATTGTGTCCTCTACAGTTGGTGACCTCTACTGATTATTTGCAGACAGCCTCCCAGGAAAGATTAGGCACCTTTGGCAATGTTTCTGACATTTACCTCCTCACTTCTAGCCAGAGGCATGGCTCTCTGAGAAGTATTTTCATGAGCCATGTTCTTTTGAAGTGGTACTGGAGTGTCCATACTCAGCTGAAGGAGGATGTCTATGAAGGAGATGGAGGAAATATGCAAAAAATATCAGAAATGTGCCATACACAGTAGAAAGCAAATGGCAGGTAGAACTTGCAGCCATGGATCTCCACATCATAAACCTTGTTGGAATATTCCCACCGGCTTTTTACTGTAGTGCAACACAACACAGGCTGGTGTACCAGTTCTCTGTCTCCCATCATGCCTCCCAGTGAGAGCAGTATCAGGGCTTGCAATGTCACATCCTAAGCAGGCAAGAAAAGCTGCAGTCAGAACTTGTTGTCAGTTGAGACAATGAAGCACACCATCCCCACCTCAACAACAGCAACAACAAAAAATCGCATTCTCTCTGAAATCCAGCATGCATTGTCAGAACTCTCCAGGTGAGAACCCCAGTGGGTTCAAAATGCTCAGCAATATCAAAGTATGAACTTTGCCTATAGGGAACTGGTACTTCAATTTCCAGCATACTGGGGGAGGAAGGTTCCTTTGTGGTGTTGCAAAGGATTTGATGGAGGGGTTAGAAGTTGCCATGATGGGCCTCTTCTTCAGCAATGTCTGCTGATGTTGAGCTCCTCACTCCAAGAAGACACTAGCATCCATCTTGAATAGTGCCCGTTTTTACATTCAGATCAGGCTGTTGCTCACAGCAAAATTGCCAGCAAAAGAGAGAGTGGGAGATAAAGAATGAATATGATGGTGGTGACAGGTTGGAGTGATCAGAGATACCTCAGGGATCTTCATAGGCAAGTCTTTGCTTTAGAGCTTTCTATCAAATATGGCATATCCTCCCACCTCCATTGCTTATCAACAGATGGAAGCAAGCCTGGGAACACAGCCAATGATCAGACTTAGGCCTTTCACACATCCTCCACTCCAGTCAAGCAACCTTTGTTGAGCCCTTCTCTTGGAGAAAGGTGGGAGGTTGAACTTCCCCACACATTTTTGGTTGCCAAAAAAAAAGAGAAAATGGAAGCAGACAAAGATAAGGAGTGTTGATGAAAGGACTTTGTGCTGACCCTCTGTGCCCTTGCTCTATGGAATTACACTTTACCCTTTCTTCTCTATCCAAGCTGGCAAAGGGTAGGGTCCAGTTATGCTTCCTTTCTGTGGCATATGCCTGGTCACCACAGGAGCCCCTGGGAGCTGTGTGCGAGAAAGGAACGAAATTGCTGGTAACAAATGGGGACAGACTCCAAGCCACGATCCCCATCTGCACCCACTCTTTCCCATAAGTGCTTCCCTGCTGCTGAACACACCTGGCGTGTCCACCTGGAACACACCTACCATGCTGCTGGATGCTGCAGGTAGCTACACTGAGATAGTAACTAGTGGGACCTGATTGTTGTCCCCACAAGGGCTTATTTTCAATTTGCAGCCAAATAGATTTCCAAGCCATAGACCCTCGCTGCATTTACCTACAGTTCCCTGTGGCTTCCTCTCTCCTCCCCCATCAAAGGCAAACTGGGGTGCCGAGTGTCTCACTGGCAACATGAACACTATTGCTTCATCTTCATCATGGGCCCTCTGGACCTCTCTGGGGCTGACTGCAGACAAACCTGGGTGTCTGCCACTAGAACGGCAACAACGAAAACCACTTTGCAATTGGCTTTCAGTTTTTTCTCCATTTCTTGAGATTCCCCAAATTCCTCTCCTAGCCATGCCATTTGAGTGAATTCTGGCACCCTTCTGCCATTGCTGACAACAAAACTGACACAGCATAAACTTGCTTGTGTATAGAAAAAGGCAGTGAAACCATATTGTAGAGACCAAGACTCATGACCACCAATGTCAAGGGTACTGTCCCCTGAGTGCTGAGGTAAAGAAGGATCTCTGTGATGTGTTAGTAGTTCAGATCTCTTAACCTGCTGGCTTCCTGACATTAAAGGTTCACAGCAAGCACTGGTATGCACTCCAACAGGTCAGAAAATAATTCCATGCTGTGGAATAGGGGTTCCTCTGGGCACGCACACACATAAAAGACATACTGGGGAAGTGAGACATACATGAACAAACCTGAGACAGCAGGAAGCTGTGAGGTTTGTGTGCCTGTATGTACACACACACACACAACACAGAGTACATTGCAGTACACTTAATGACTCTGTCCCACAACAAATTTTTGCCAAGTAGGAACAGCGTGACCTTTCCTAATGTTCTGCTGGTAGTTATTTAATTTATGTATTCACTTTGTGACTTTTACATCATCTGCTTTCTTGACTGCAGCATTACTGTGTAAATACATGTGTATATATGTACAGAAACTAGCTCAAGCAATTATATTCAGGTTGGGAAAAGGGTGGGTTTTATATCTGTACAGTATTTCCTTATTAAATAATGGCATGGGGGGGGGGTTGGGAAAGTTAACTTCTAAATTGTGGTTTTATTGGTCTGTGGTGTTTGAAGTTGTTTCAGTGGTTGCTTTTGCTGGTTCGGAAAGTTTATCTGGATGTTATATGTGTGTGCCAAGAAAGGGTCCCCAGAGAGGGGAGGTTTGGGATTGGTAAGGGGTGGTGGGTAGCAGAGGGTGTTAATAGTTTCCTGTAATAAAAGCCGTGTTGATTGCTAGGGACTGTTTGTGTGAGGCACAAGGCTGTTTCCTTCTTTATGTGCTTTGCTCTTTGATTACTTCCTCTTCCCTGGTCCCCATTGTCTTCTCCCTGGGATGTCAGCAGGGTACATTTATTACTGTGGATTACAGGGACCTCCCTATGGGCCTTCCTCTCCTGGCCAACTCTTCCTTCTCCCTCTTTTTGTGGTCTTTCCAGTACCAGTGAAAGGGGAGGGAGCATGGTCTCAGACCCTCTGTGCCATTCTTGACCACTTTATTTCTTCTGCTCTTTGTCCTTCCTCTTAGCAGAACCTCATTTTCAGGTGTTTTGATCTATTCAGCAGCTTACTGCTTCATCTCGTTGGCCTCTGATCTACTCTCCCATCTTACACCAATTCTTCAATTTCATCTCAATGCCTCTTCCCTCAGAATTACTTATGTTGGCTGTTTTCCCACTCTCTTTCTCTTATTACTCTCTTGTTGCTCTGTTGTCTTCATCAGCCTGTGCAATGCTGTGTAGAAGATGAGTGAAGGGCAGGCATCCACTTCTTCTCTCCTGGAAAATTCTAGCCATGACCAGATTTTTAAAAGACGATATTTCTTAGCTATTTTTGACTTCTCTGTCATGTTCACTGAGTGTGCTCTTGCACACTCAACAAATCATCAGTATGGCAAGTTTGCCCATGCAAGGGAGCACTAAAATTGTATTTTCTGAGAAAGCCCAGAGAAAGAACATAATTTCTGTCCTTGATGGCTGAGTGATAAATTTATAGCAGGGAGTTTTTATCCACTCCAGGTTGACCCACATCAGGATCAGTACCGTTTCTTTGCTTTTACTCTATGTGAATAAAGCAAGGCTGCTGGAGAGAAGTATGCTAACTTTTAAAAGCACAGGACACTTCCTTTATTGCCTAGAGGCTTCTAAAGACCTATGTGAAATTCTGTTGTGTTGAAGACCTGGGAGTGAATGCCCGGTAGAATTTGGTCCCTTTCTGTCTGACAAGTCAGTATAAGCTGGTACTTGGCATTATCTGCTATGGTTGGTGGTCTGATGTCATAGCAGTAGGGAGAGTGATAGGATGGTGAATAAGCATGGACAGAGCCAATGTGAGACTGGCAGAGGTTTTAGGCATATGCCAAGAACATCTCCTTCCTTCCCTTTTTGCATTATTCCTTAATGAACATCCATCAACCCACCATCCTCAATGTCCCTGGTGCTGGCTGCTTATCCCTGAAGACACCAGGGTCTGCTGGCCACAGTCTGAGAAAGGGCCAGCCAGTCTCTGTGTGTGTAGTGTAGCTCTATGGAAGTACATGGGCAGTGCAGGGAGCAATGCAAAGGGTTAGCATGGCCAGAGGTTATTCAGAGCAGTAGTCTTCTCCCAGCTGCAGCTAACTCTTGCTCAACCTGCAGACCATTGCAGGCCTGTGTTTCTGATTTCTGGGTGAGAAGAACCACCACAGCCACCTGGGAATGGATCTCTGCTCCCAGGTGTGAGGAGGATAGTCAGGCTTCTGATGTACCCTTGCTATGATTTTGGCATAACTGTCCCAGCATGGTCCACAGAGGTCTGTGTACCGGTGAATACATGGCTACAAATTCCTGTAAGTCTGGGAGGAGATGTATGTTTGCACATTTGAGTGACTCCTGGCAGAACTCTAAACATAAATGGAGTTGGAAATGCTGGCCCATTTAGTGGTACTGCAGTGACGCAGGTAGGTATCTCCTTGGGCGAACATCCCATAGATTAATTTATGGCAAAATAGTGAGTTACCTTTCTGAACATCACGAGGCCCATTGCTGTGTTTCCTTTGCTTACTCAATGTGCCAAAGGTACAGCATATGGCAACATTTGCAGGGTGTCCAGACAGAATGCATCCATTACGTGAGACTTCTCTCTAGGTCCTTGGGCACTTGGCTGGTAAGTCCCATGTCAACCAGAAAAAGGTGATACCTGTCCCTGAACAGAAAAAAATCAGTCAAGGGGATAAGATTCAAGTTTTGTACTTTCTCCCTCTGCTTTCCTTCCAGGCCTTGGAGCCAGCTGTCTTCACAGGCAGCTAAATCCCTGTGAAATTCAAGGAGCTTTCAGAAGAGCTACTTAGGGGTTTAGATACGTGGAATGGCTTTTTTGGATTCTCTTCCTTGCGTAGGCCTCTTCCTGCAGTGTATTTTGCCAGGATTCATCTCCCAGGAACCTACCATGCTTGAACATAGCTTAGAGGGGTTCCCTCTGCTTGGGATCACCATGTGTATGTTGCATGCCTGTTGCTACTTGTCTGTATTTCTTGCACTTGTCTGTCGTGGGGGGCAGGGGTGGGTTCATGTTGGTATGTGTATTTATGCAGCCTGCACACATTTGTATGTGTGGTGCCACTGTGCGTGTGCTTAGGTGTTTGTACGCATGTGTTTGAGCTGAGACAAAAGCGATGGGAGCCGTGTGCTGCTAAAGCCAGGTGATGGTAGGTACCTGCAGGTAAATTGGCAACCCTCTTGTTCCTTCTTGGTACACCCTGGCATGGCTGCTGGTTTTGGATTCCAGGGGACCAGCTCTGAATCAGTGATGAGGCTGGGTTGCAGACCCCTGTGGAGGGTTTGACTACAGCATCAGAAACCCATTGCATGTGTTGATTCACTTCTGTGCTTCATCCACTGAAGCCACATCCATCTGTGCCACATTTCCAAACCATTGTGCCACACTCATTACCTACTTTGGCCTTAACTGGTAGGTGGAGCAGGAAAACAACCACACACTGACCAGTAAGGTCTTTTGGGAGAGATCTGGTCGATCTGATCTGTGACTGTAACAAGAGACTCCCTTGCTACACATTTTGCTGCCTCCTAGGGTGATGCAAGCACTGAAACTCCACTTGCAAGAAAACATTAGCCTGTCCTATCTTGCTCTTGTGTCAGATAGACACACCAAAAAGCTGGGCTGAGGTGAATTGGTCTCCCATCCCATTGCTTGGAAGAATATCACTTTTGCTACTTGGAGCTGAGTAGGGAGCTTGCAAATTCCACACTCTGGAGGGGTTCCATTTCTCCAGAAGGGACAGTGAAAAGGGAGAGTAGAAGGAAGTAAACTTTCTGCAGCCATTCTGCATCCCATTCATTTCCAGGAGAGATCACAAGACTGCTAGCACTAGAGAGGATGACCTTCTGGGAGGGCCCTCCACAAACCAGCACAGCACTTTAACTGGCCAAGCTGCTGAACAAGACACTGCTGTCCTCTGTCAGCAGCCAGAAAAGACAATCAGGACCCAATGAAGAGATGCCATGATTAGCCAGACAAGGAAAGAGCAACATTTAGGGGCTAGGGCACTCATCATTTAACCTATCTTAAGTCTGCTTAACCAGCCCTTTAGTGCTGGTGTCACTGGGCCTCTTTGATGGTTTATTTTTCTTTATATATATATGAAATGTAAGAGAATAACCTGTGGTCTCCAATGACTCATTCTATCAGACCACATTCATCCACTTCCTCCGCTTTCTTCCATGTCTAGGTGCTCTTTCCTTTCCATCAAATTGTATCCTGTGCTCTGCCAGGTTTGTCATTTATGGAAGAGAAGATATATGTGTGTGAATGCTTGTACATGTGCGTGTGTGTATTTTAGATATTATTGCTATTATCAACATGCTATACACCTAAAAACTCCTAGCAAGCTGGAGCCTTCAAGAGGTGCTGTAGGAAATGACCTTCCCACTGGATAGCCGTCAGTGTGGAGGTTAGCACAGAAAGCTGCTGGCTTTGGAGGCCTCTTTGCCTGTCTGGTTGCTTTTCCTATCTTTGGAGCAGGCTGTCTCTCACCTGAGGTCAGAAACACAGCAAACTGCTCTTTTTAGCTTTGCATTTTCAAAATTTCTAACGTGGGGGGCGGGGTGGGTTTGTTTGTTTGTTTACACAGTCCTTTAAGTGGGCGCAGGGAGGTGTTTTCAGCAATACAACTTTCCGAGACCTCAGTTCTGTGTGGTTATTGTTTGTATGGTTCAGCTGTATTTGGGGTCTTTCCTTTGTACATGTTTTTCCTGAATGGCAGGGCTATCTTGAAACGTCTCTTTGCCAGTGGCCAAAGCACCATCTGTAATTGGAGGTGAGGCCTGGTATATAGTGGAGGCAGCAGCCTTTCGGGAAGTAGCTTTTCACTGACTTCCCTGTGGAGTCACAGAAGACAAAATATTTAATTGTTGCACAAATGGGCTTCGGAGATTTTTGTTGTAGTTGTGGGGGTTTTTTTTGGTGTTTTTGTTTTGGTACTCCCTCTCTTTCCTTCCTTTTAAAATTTCTCTTTTTTTCCCTTAAAAAATTTTAAAATGTTTCTCCAGTGAGCTTTGGCCATTGCACCAAAGGCTGTTGCAAGGCAGGGAGCCTTTCTGACCCTTGGGTCCTGCCCTTCTTAAGCCATGCAAGATAGTCCAGGTGAGGATGGAATTGGCAGTTTCTATGGTCATTCTTTGGACAAGACCCCTGTAGCAGAGGGTTCTGACCCAAAGGGAATGGTCACCCACAGCTGATCATCCTCTAGTATGTGTGGGTTGTGGATCAGGCTGGAGGGCAGGCAGGGGACGATGGTTCACTGACTCCTGCACAGTCCTTCCCATGCTGGAGCAGGAGCCAGGCATGTAGATCTGCAACAGGGACAAATGAATGACCCTGAATGGGCCAGAGGTCTTCAGCCTTGCCTCTCCTGACCTATTTTCAGTGGGTAGGAATGACTCTGAACTTGGACAACATCATTCAAGGCTGAGCAGAGTGTCACAGACCATGAAGTAGGAATTAAATGTGGTGCATGGGCAGCTGGCCAGCTCTCAGTATCATGACACCTAAGGGAAAACCCAGCACCTTCATCCTTTGGCACTTGGAAGTGGCTGAGGACAGCAGTGGAAGACTATTCTGTCTACTAGGGTTGGGGCAGGTAGCGTCTCTAGACCTGTCACAGGTCAACTTCAGCTGTATTTGCTTTCTAACCAATGTACATTTACTTTGGAGAGCACCTTTGATAAGCTCAGTCTATCAACCAAAAGAAAAATACTCACCTCTAGTCTAAGTCTTCTACTGCCCAACACTGCTACCTCCTCTTCTCTTGAGCTGTCGGTACCTTGCGGTGAACCTGGCCACCCATCAGGCTGTTGAACACAGCAGATGTATCCTATCCGCTTCTGAGACCATCTTTGCCTAAATTTTGCCTCCTCTTCGTACCCTTTATGCATGCATATGTGCGCGCACACACACACACACACACACACATGCCCACCTCCAGCCACTTCACTGGTGAAAATCAGAGCCACAGAGACATGAGTGCCAAATGACTTTTTATTTCTCAAGTAAATGATATAAAAAGTTTTGTTATTTTTCTTTTTTTTCTTTTACATATGCAAATGTAAAAGGGAACCGACAGTGAATTGGTGGTGGCGAGAGGAAATGGGATGTTTTGTAACCCTAGCTGCAGTAAAAAAAAAAAAAAAAAGAAATAAAAATACATTAAAAATATTTAAAAAACACAAAAAGGAAAAAAAAACTTGAACTATTTTGGAAATATTGTGAATAATTTTTTGATATAAAAACTAATTTTTATGTAGCATGAAAACCACCAAAATAAAATGATCAAGAATAAAAGCTGTGCAAAGGGTGTTTTTGTTTAGTTACTGAGGGAAAAGAAGGAAGAGAGAAGCAGTGGTGTATGAGAGAGGGATACTGCAGTCATGGCTTTTACTGTGACATTCACAATACATAATGTTTTTCTTCAGTCTTGGTATTCAGTCTTGGTAGCTGGAATCGTGTGATTATGTAAAAAAAGAAGGAAAAACCACAACTCATTCTATATGAAAAGATCTTTTTTATCTCTGATTGCTGGGAAGAAAACGTTGAAAATAAGAACAGAATTAATCCCAAGGACTCAAAAAACCAAAAGGCAAATTGAAAGTGGGTATGAATTGCTTCTGAGTGTTGCATTCATCATGACTTTTTTCTTCTTGATTTAAGATTGTTGAGTAGTTGAGGTATCAATAGTGGGAGGCAGGTACGAAGGAGGTAAGACATCAACGAAGGACTGAAAAAGTTCTTTTTTCTTGTAATGTGAATTATAGGAGTTAAACCAGGGGCTCTTCACATTTCCTTCTGAGTGAAAGAATAAGGTAGTGTCTTTTTGCAGGATGAATGGTGCCATTCTTCACTCTTTAAAAAGTTTTACTCCCCTTCCTCCCCCTGGTTTACTAAAGGAAGCAGACTGCCTCTCCAAATTCCAGACAAAACAGTATGTCCTATCAGCATTCCAGACCCTCTTAGAAATGATGGCTGTGATTCTCTGCTCCCCTGAAGGTGGTGAGGTATCAGTGCTCTTTATCTCCACTGAGGGCTCTGATTCCAGGTGCTGGAGCACTGCATTGCCTTTGAGCAGGTGCTAGCACTCACCCCACCCTGCTGTGGATCAAGGTGGTTCCTCAGCACATGCTGTGAATACTTCTTGCTCGGAAGACAGGAGATGCTGGTTTCTGGAATGGTCAAGGAAAGTTGGTAGGTAGCTCTGAAGGTTGCCTTGAAGGTATTCCACGTGCCTGAGTGAATCAGATCTCTTGTGCATGAATTTCAGCTTCACTCCCTCATGCTCCCATTAAAACATTGCCCCGCCAGCTAGCAGGGGACCTTCTCTGTTGCTCCTGTCCTTTTTGTCTGGGTGTCTTCTACACTCTGGACTGGAAGGCAAGAGGCAAATAGTGTACCATATAGCTTAAAATAAGCTATTAAATAAATTTTGTTCAACACTGACTGAGAAGTCTGAAAAACAGTAAAGTCTCAGTATGAACCTAGCCACACCTCTAGCAGTGCACAAGGAAAAAGAATCCTGGATAAAAATCTTGTCTTGTGCTCAAGTCAATATAGACTTGGGTGAAGTTGATAAGGAGGACCTGAAGGCAGTGGTGGTATAGACCAGCTAGACTGGTGGGTTCTTGAATTCTGAACCAGGTATGAAAGAGGATCCATGGGAACATTGTCTCTTGGTGGAAAAAAGAGGGAGAAAGTCCTGTTAGCATAAAAAGGACCAAATCCTGAAGCATCTTCTTGGGTCCTAGTTAGCCTGTCTCTCCCTGTTGCCAATCCCTATGCCATGCACTATCTGTGATTGATTTTTGACTTCTACAGGGAAGAAGATATTTTGTCTGCTTTATGAAGCTTTCCTCATTATTTTTTACAAATCTAGGTTGTTCCTCCAGTGAGTATCTGGCTATTTACCATTCTTCCCACTTGTTCTGTCTACTAGTCCCATCCTTTTTGCCCTTGTGACCTGCTGCATTTGCTTGTTAAGTAAAAGGGTCCTTGCTCCTTTATGGGAGACTCCTTTGTGTCCTTCAGTGATTTATGAGGGCAGAGAAGTCATTACACACAACTTAGTTGTATTGTTTATCTTACTTTGCTCCAGTACCTTGTAGATTCCATCTACTTCCTTATGAAGAATATGGTATCTTCCACCTGTGACCATTTTGCACTAGCTCTGCATTTGTTACTGGTGGACCCGTGAAGTAGAACAGAGTTAAAGCTCTGAAGATTCAGATTTCCAAGCATAATGTCACAGACTCTGGAACCACTTTGCTGGAAATTCAGCCAAGGGCCATTCTACTCCAGCCTGTGTGCTTGCTCTCACCTTCCCTTCTCTGGAATGAAGCAGGAGGATCATCTTCCCTTAGACACACAGGGCCTAATGACAAAGTGGAACAGCTTTCATTCTGCTCACCTTGGCTCTGCACCAAACTGCTCAGATATCAGGTCTTTCAGGTAGACACTCAACCATGCCAGAGGGAGGACAGAACTCCTTCCAGTACATGTGTACAGCAAAGGCAGGAGTCTGGAGGTGTGTAGCACAGAAGCCTTGGATACTCTTGAAATGTCTCTGTTAATGAGCTCTGGTGGCTTTGTTTGCCCTCAGAGATTATTTGTGTGACCACCAGGAAGCCAAGATTATGTCAGTGAAAACCAGCTATTCAATGTGTCTTTTTGACATTTGAACAAGGGACTAGGATTGTAGTTACACAAAAGGCATCTGCAAAGGGGTATTTCCCATACCTGGGGAAGATTATCTGATGTTCTTTACTTATTTGAAGTAAACAATTAGGCTTCTCTTAGGCCTTTCACGTGTAAGGACTTTTCCACATAATGAAGGCACTTCCCTAGGTTCTGGTCCTTTCCTGCACAGAGATACTCCTTTTTCAGCTCTGGAGGCTGAACCTTGCTGTGCTAAGACACAGGTAAAAGCACTCTATTTGGAATGAAAAAGAGCTAGTTGTAATGAACCAGCCACTTCTTCTAGCTTTGTGGCTTCACATTGCTTAGGAACTAACTGTTCAAATGTTCTTCCTCCTCAAGCCACTTCAGGGCTCTCTCTGGGCTGCAGCAGCAACTGAGTTTGCTGTCCTTGCTGACCTTCCCCATTTTACATTCAGGGTGCGAGGGCTTCGTGGCTGCTTTCTTATCTGAGGCATTGGATTAAAACTGGAGCAGCATGATGCTTTGGACCTGTCTCTGTGTCCCTTTGATTAGTTATCCTTGCTGAGGAGGCAAGACACGAAGGCCTGCCAGCTGCAAGGTGAAGCTTTGGGTAAGCGCTTGTCCTTCGGCAGCGGACGTGCACTGGAATGCTGAGTGACTTACACCGTGTGCTCGCCACTCCTTCAAGGCTGCTGTGTAGACTCGCATCAAAGCAGAAAAGAAGGACTTGGTTTCTTCCTTCTCTATTTCCCCAGCTCCCAAGGGACAATTTCCTGGAAAGGAGAAAGGGAAGGTTCTTCACTCACTTGGAAACTGACTGCTGTCACTCCACGCAGAGCATTGTTTTGCAGTGGCAGAATAAGGCAGATCTTTGACTGGTGCTCAAACACAGCTTCTGGGCATGTTTCTACTTGGGTTTTTTTGAGGGAATAGACTAGTTCCTGCCACAGAGGGCAGGGTCAATTTCTCTGCCACCTTGTTCTCAAGGGATGAGCCCTGAGTCCTAAGTCTAGCACTTGCTTGGCCCTGTTCAAGTCCCCCTACTACACATCCTGGACCTAGAGCACCCCAGGGAACTCCAGATGTGAGCCATCAGCACTGCGTGTTGGGAAGAAACAAACACTTAATGCTTTTGCCATGTTTGCATCGCACAGGGAAGGATTTTTAAAAATACACAAGAAATTTATTATACCAAAACCCATCTTATTGAAAGCCAGTAGTGCTTAGATGCCTTAGATGCCTTCAGAAATTTCCATTACAGAAGCTAGAAATGTTTATTCTTTTTAAAAATCTCTTTGTGAAGGGACTGGAGTATTTAATACTGAGGTAAATTAATTGAGTTCTCCTGAGCCTAAAATATTGTGATATTAATCTCAACTACCAACTAATCCTGGAGGATGCCCTGGGTTGAGCTGAGGATATGAAGATCCCTTGAGAAGATGCAAAAGTTCCCTCCTCAGTAGCTGCTGTCACTGATGGGGAAATAGGTAGCATGTGGGGCAGGATTTCATCAGAAAGGTACGCTTGGGGATGCACATCAAATGCAAGCAGTGACTGGTGGCTTCAGGGGTAATTTTGTGTTGATCAAAATGACTCCACCTCTCCTACCAACACTATTGCTGTGCAGTTGGACCGTGTCAGTACTAGTCATTAATTTGGGAAGCAGCAAGTAAAGTGAAATGATGTGCCAGCAGGGTGAAACCCTGACATAAAATTGATCAAAACCATTTAGGTTCTTTTTTGAGACAAGATTTGTCCATTTGATGCTTCACTCTGCTACACTCCTTACTTCAAAGAGTTTGCAATTTTGATGCTAAACTAAAATACGTTAATATTAGCATTTACATTAACAATTAAATTGACAGATGCCATAGTTTACATATATTATGCAAATATCCTGAAATCTTGCATGCATTTGCATCTAATTTTCTTGAGGTTAAATGAGAAATACATTTTATAGGGGAAATAGTTGAGGCATCCAGACATGATAAGCAGGTGACTTGGTATGACTTGTGTGAACAGGGATAAAGACTAGGAGCAGAGGAAAAGGACATCTGGCATTTTCATTTGGAAAAGTATTATGTTCATGATTGCTGTTTGGAGAAAGCAGTGCAGTCAGAAGTAGTGCAGGAAGTTTGTGCTGGGAGACTTGCTTTGGGATGTTGACGGACCTCAACCTGAAGGGCCAGTCAGGGTCTCAGCCTGTTGTTTGTGGTTTTTTTGTTTGTTTGTTTGTTTGTTTTCAAGATTTGAAAGAGTTACACTCATCTCTTTGCACCATTGTGTACATACCACCCAACTGAGATTGCCTCCATGCTCTAAAGTGATTAGGTTTTCCTGCACAGGCAGGGGAACAGTGAGGACGTGAATCTCTGATCACTCAGGAGCAAGCCACAAGACCCCAGAGTTGCCACTTCAGTACCTGGAAGGATGTTTTCTTCTTCTTACACTTTTGGAAATCGTGAAGGGATGACAGCATGCCCAGGGTAATCAACATCAGCTTCAGGTGAGTTTAGTGAGAAATCTTGTTATTCTGGCAGTGCTCTTGTTTTCCAGCTTCATTTCACTTTTTCAGTTGGGCAAAGCCTGGAGGATGCCATAACTTATCCCAGCCTTGGACAAAGAGAACCTGACCATAAATTGTGATTGCTCTGTGCATTTTCAATTAGCTCTACTTTTACAGATAGCATGGGAAAGTGCATGTATGGCCCTAATCCAGAGAGGTGCTGAGCTGTAAATGCTCTCTGAGGATGTGTACAGTGCACGGGGCTCAGCCTCTGCTGCCAGCTTGACCCAATTTCTCTCAGCTGAAACTCTACTAGTATTCAAAATATAACCATTTCCCTTCTTTGGAAACTTGCATATCAAGGTCTTACTGTACTCCTCACAAGTAGTCTTGAGCATCCCTTTGCTGCTTTTGTCAGGCTGCTACAAATTTTCAGCATTTACAGGGAGACTGTCAAAATATTGTATAGAAAATAATTCCCTTTTTTTGGTTCCACCAGTGTGCAGTAACACCTCAGGCTGTCACACTGGAGAAGCTTCATCAAGAACCTCTTTGTATCATGCAACGTGTTCATTCATCTTGGCAACTCTTCATGAATTTCATCCAAGACATCCTGGTCTGTTTGAATAGTGACTGAACTTTCTGGCCAACTACTTCTTGGGCATTGCTTTCAAACCTTGAAGGATGGTTTGAAGTGCAAACAAACATGCAACTGGACAGAAGTTGACCCAGCTTCCTTTTGTTTTCAAATGTCTAGGATAATAAAGCCAGCTTTCCTAGGATTACAGGTCAGCTTAGTTCAGTTTGCAGCCTAATTAATTGCTCCAAAATTGTAGATCTGTCTTGCCAGAACCCCTTTAAATTATGCATACTCGTACTTACACAGTCACTGCCACTCTTCAAATATTCAAGGGTTCCTTACATTTTGGATGGTTTACTCTCTCCAGGGAGGAGGCAGTGTTTTAAAAAGAAATTGCTGATGGATAAACTAGAGCTTATGTGACTTGCAGCAAACAGCAATTTGAGTTCTCAAGACCATGTTTCTTGGACATGTAGATTTTACTCATTTGCATTTAAAAGACACGTGACACACAACACTGCTTTCTCATCCAGTAACATTATCATCTAGTGACATTAACTTAACAGTTAATGTCAAGTTTTTATTAACATTTACAAGCACATTGGGAGATTAATTTGTTTACTTGCATTATGCAAAACTGATTTAAGATTGTGGTCTGCATTTACACACATTTACATAGTGTTTCCTGATTAATACATTATAATACACACAAATCATGTGGAAATTGCAGGCTCACATCTGCAACATAAACTTCATTTTCTGTCGTGTAAAATTTTACTTAGCTGGCAGACCTTTTTCCAGCAGGTTGCAGTTGAAGTCAGGATATCCTATGGAGGGAAGAAAGAATTGGGATCCGAGGTGGATTTTCTGTGAAGTCTTTCCATGGTGCCTGTTACTTGCCAATGCCCTGCAGTCAGGAAACAGAAGGAGAGGGTGCCAAGGTTAGCTGGCAGCAGGATGAGTCTCATGTAATGGAACTGGAGTTAGGCTCCTGTGAACACAGCTTAGTTGAGCACTCAGTGACTTGAGACTGGGAGTGAAATGGATGAGGAGCAAAAGGAGCAGCAACCATTGCTGCCAGTCATGGATCTGTGTGAAGGGGCTCAGCTGGGTGCAGCGGAGACACCCGAGGTGCTCCCTCTGCTCCTTGTATACCTTTGGCTGGAGATGTCCAGGGCTGGCATGGGAAGACCAAGGGAGGGTGTGGGGAGAAGGGCAGTGATGAACCCTGAGCAGCTGGTGTGGGGCTGAGACAGGATCCAGAAAGGCAGCACCCTTGCGCTGAACGTGAGGGCAAGGGGACACTGGGGACACTTCCCCAGTGTAGCGTCTTCCCAAGGGAAAGCGCGGTCGAACTCAGGCTCGCCTCACCTCTCCGAGGCCCTAATCCTACAATCTTTTCTCCGTCTGTCACAACCTCATTCTCCTCTTTCCCACACCCTCACCCTCCTCCGGTTCTTCTTTCTGTAAATAACTCTTTCTGATTTTGGACAAGCAGGGATCAACAGATTCTGGAGGGGGGTGGGCAAGACACTTGTTTTGTTTTTTTTTTCCCTTTCTCTCTTGAATTTTGGGTGTTTGAACTTGAAAAAAAATAATATCTATAAATATAATAATATATGTATTTAAGCAAATGGATTTCCTGGACAACTATGAAAGGAGTTAAATTTTTTCCTCTTTGATTTCTCTTGTTTCTTATTGGGGTTTGTTTTTTGGGGAAGAGGGTTTTTGTGAACTGTTGAGATTTCCGATTCAGCGTTGTTTAAAGGATGTGGAGAAAAAAAAAAGAAAAAAAAAAAGAAAAAAAAAAGAAGAAAAATCAACAAAAACATGAAAACCTTTGTGATGTACAAAACCTGTAAATAGTCAAAGATACTTTCTCTTTTCTAACAACAAATTATTTCTGTCACTTTATATTCGAAAATAAAGAAATGTACCACAGAATATCAGGGTTAAAAAAATTGGAACCCATAATCAGAATATTTTCTTTGTCATCTTCATTAATTTTGTTGTTAACTTGAAGAATGCCTGGGAATTTTGCTGCATGAGTGATGTTTTAAAAGCCTGAAATGGTGATGAGTTGAAATTAGGATGACAATATTACTTGAGAGGGGCTCTTGCCCTGGTGTCCACTATTAGCCGTGGGTTGGGGGCTAAGCTCTTGGAGTTGGGTGATGAGAGTGAGTGGATGAAGGAGCCTGATCATATTCATGAAACACAAACAATACTGAGGCAGAGGCTGGAATGGGAGGTTGTCTTTGTGGGTTGAATCTCCCTTTATACTGCCTGAAAATGTCTCTGGGGGTTGCATGATGAAAGCCACCACGAAGTTGCTGATATCACTGCTAACCAACCTGCAAGACTATGGAGATATATCTTGAACCCCTCCTGTCAGCCAGCAAGTGACAAGGCTTTGGCACATGGTTTATGTAAAACAAAGCCCAGACTGAGACTATAGAGGAGTGACAAAGACAGACGTGGCAAAGATGGTAGGGAAGTCTTCAATGATGTCACCTTAACTGGGCATCAGTCATTATACAGGAAAGTTGAGGGAAGGAGTTGATCTTTGCAGAGGTTACCCTGGTCCAAACAATGGAAAAGGCTCAAGAGGTTATTTATAAAGAAATGCTAAGAACTGGCGTGCTTTGGAAATACAGAGCTGTGCATCACCTTTAATGGTGAGAGGGCAGTCAGTTATTTTTAGGCAAGCTAAAAATAAAGAAAATGTACTAGCTGAGTTAGTCAGAGGATGCTAGACTACCTGTGGGGTGCAATTAAAAGTGTGGAACATAGCAGAAACACTCAGATGCACCAAGTCAGATTCAGAACAGGAAATGCAGTGTTCAGCCAAGAAGCTTATAGCAGCTGATACAAATTAAATGTTAGTAAATGAAGATAATTCATAAGGTGAGCAAAACTGAACCAGGGAAAGAAAATCTCCAGTTAGTAAACATGAAGGTAAATAGGATTATATATACACAAGCCCATGCTTATTGAAAATCCTGAAAATAGGTGTTAAGTACTAATGATGAGAGATAAGTCAATAATAGCACAGGAGAGGCTGAAAGGCTCAATATTCAGTTTTTATATGAAGCTGGAGAGACGTGTGGGTCATTACCCATGTCTGCACTGCTGTTCATCACCAAAGGAAGTGGGACATTAGCTGAGACCAGTGAGGGATGCAGCTCCAGGCCTCCACTGTCACAGCTGCACCCCCTGATACACCTGCCCTGTTCCCTTCCCCCAGCAAGGCACTGGGCTTGCTGCAGTGAAATGACTCAGCTGCTGCTTGTGTGGATAGCCTTGTGACAGTGGTTCTTCCCAGTCTCAAAATCCACTGGTGCACTTGTGACCTTAATGGTACCAGAAGGCAAAAAAAAGGTGAATATTGGGGTTTTGGTTTTCAGTCTCAAATCATGTGTGACTATAAGGTACTCACCCTTATATTTCTGAGTTCCAACAACATCATTTTGGTGAGTAATAATTACTTTTTTGGCAGTGGCTTAATGCAAAAATGAAATGTGATTTTCAGGCCAATTCTGCCAGCACCTGATATTTTTTGTTAAGAAAAAATTCTGTTTTCTGGGTCTGGAATGGAGTGGCATTAATTCCCACTCAGTGCAGGATACTTCACCAAAATTGGTTAACTTCCAACACTTAGCTGAAATAGAGTATATTTATTCAAACTTTAGCTCTTTGCCTGGGTTCATGTGCCAGAGTCAGGCAGGCATTTCACTAGATTGCACTTGCTAGCCAGAACGAAGGCTTGGCTGGAGGTGCAGGGGAAATTAATGGTTTGAAAGTTTCAGTGTTTTGAACTTTTATCTTTTCAAAACAGAAAGATTTTATACCTTTTCAATACCATTCTAAACATTTACTCCTTTTTTCACTACAGAAATTTTTAATTGACAAGTTCTGAAGATAGAAATGTTTGCCAATTTAATTTCAGGTTTGAAAATACTCACTCTTTGGCCAAGCTGCACACTTAAACTCCTAATCTACTACAAGTAATCCAAACAGAAAAATAAATGGAGTGTGTGAGAGAAAAGTAAAAATAATCATCAAAAGGGATTGAAGAAGGATTCATACAGTAGAAAAGTATTTCTCAGGGATTTTTTACTTCTGTAAATTTCGCTGAAATAAAACCCAACCAGAACTTTTTAAATGGCTCAACTAACAGTGGTTTAGCTGAAGCAAATGATATTTAAGAGGTCTGGAGGTGCTAACAGTGAATGGGACAGCAACTGAAAAATAAGATTCCCTCTCTGAATCTCCCAGATGGACAACAATGTGCTGAAAGTGGGAAGAGATTGATTAACTTTCCTCTATAGATTTTCTTCTTACTTTCACCTCAGCCACAATCCGGTGACCTGGGACTAGGTATGAAAAACTGGATTGAAATGTGTCGGGAAATAATCACATTATCACTACTCTTATGGTACTCAAGTTTGACAAGTATAGGTTAATTCTGATGTCTCCAGCACTTATTGACCCCTGACCCCTTTGGTCCCTTGAAAAGCCAAGGTTTATAGAAAAGCTTTTAAACACAGCACAGGAACACGGTGATAGAAAAGAACTATTCACTGCTCCTTGCAGGATCTGCTACCATCACCACTTAGGTGGGGATGCATCTCCCTAACAGGGACACCCGAACCAGTGTCTACCAGGGCACATCTCCAAGACTCTTTCCTCCAAGCAGAAAGCATTTTTCAAACAGAAGATATGCTGGGCCCAAGGCTTGTGTAGGAGGCACAATTGCCCTTGGAAGAGCATTTCTCTTATAATTGTTCAGATAATTGGCATTGGAGAGTGTGTCTGTGTGTGTGTCTGTGTGTGTCTGTGTGTGTGTGTGTGTATGTATGTTTAGGGGTTCACCTGAGCTTTAGCAGCTCAAACCTCAGCAATATGCTTAGGTTTTTGCTGGTATCTAGACTCTGTCTAGTCAATGGATTGTAGAAAAATATTTACATCCTCTCCAAAGAGATACCTCTTTTGGCTCAGAGAAATCTCCCACCAAACTCATTGTCTGGGAAACATCTGCTGGGAGTTTGAACCCATGGATATCATCAGCAGAAGACAACTAAGGACAGATCAACCAAAGCCCACTTCTTGTGTTTAATTGAAGATGGCAGACATGACTGGGGGGTAAATGCCTCCCTTACAGGTGAGTTGCACTGAGTGACAGGCCCTGAGGACAGAGGTGGGATTGGAATTCCCTCCTGGCCAAGTTCTTTGCTGCAGGGTAGCTGAAAATGTCAGGCACAGAGGAGGGGAGGGCTGAGTGATGTAAAATGAGAGCACAATGAACTGTAATGAACTCTCTTGTCTGAGGCATCTCTTGACAGCCTGCACTCAATGGCAGATCAATAAGCACAAAAAGAGTCAGAAAATAATGTATGTCTTTGGGGAAAGAAGGTAGCTGAAATCAAAGGTACTTATGATTGCAATGGCTGATGTTGTCTTCAGTACAGCAAGGGTCCCCACATGTCCCAGAACACAGCCACACTGCCATCCTTCAGCACTCTCCACAGCACTGACAGTGCAGCTGTAGCTCAGAAGGACCTTGGCTTATGTCTGGTGGCTGTCCCTCAGAAAATGCTGGCAAATGGACTCAACCGATCAGGAGCAGGCAGGTTTCCCAACACCTCTTGTGTTGTGTGCACTGCCTTCCATCTTCCTATTTATGTCTTTTCAACATTAATCCCAAGCTATGCAGAAATATGGTTGCTCCAGTAAAGGTCCTGTGCCAGCTGCCACATCCTCCTGTGCAAGGTGAGTCAGATGAAATCACTCCATCATGTGCCAGCAGTGAAATTAATGGAGCAAAGAGGGCCCCTTTCTGTACCAGACAAACAAGAAAAGTTTAGCAAGCAATTAAAATATATTAGTGTCCCCCCCAACCTCTACTATCCTGGGCTGCCCTCTTCCTTGACTGGCCTGAGGGATGTGAACCCTTCAGTCTTCATTATTCTCAAATTAGGAAGGCTTATTAGAGGACCCTAAAGCAAAAGTCATCACTGCGGTGCCTTGCATAGGATAAAGCCTCATTGGGAGAGGCAAACAAGATCCTGCAGGAAAATCTGTTGGTGTAAGAAGTACTCACTGCTTTCAGTCAGGAGTGAAAAAGAAGACTGATGTTGTAAGTCAGCTGCAATGTTGTGTTTCCACTCTTGTCCCCCCATTTTCTGCCACATGAGTTGTAAATAAAGCACTGTACAGGCAGAGAGCTTACAGGTCCCTGTGAATTGCTCCCTGGGGTCAGCTGCACAGGGCTGTTTTCTGTACCTAAATCCTGGTGAGCTCTCTTCTCAGCTGGTGTAACATTAGCACAAATGGCCACAAGAGCATGAAGGACAGTGGTGCCTTGTACTTGAATGCTGTGTTCAGTCAGAGATTGGATCCTGACTGATTTAGCAGGGCCCTGGAAAAATTGCACTCAAAAGCATGATGTCCCATGACAATAAGACCAGGGTGACCCGGAGGGGGCTGTGCTGGCTTGTTCCTGCTCTCAGAGGAAAGTTGTGCTCAGCTTTGTGTCCTGTGACTCAATTTGCTACAAGCATGTTCAAACATGATAACGTTGTGTAGTGTAGAAAAGGACAGTGTCCTGGCCCAGTTCCAGCTTGTATAATTAATTTCTTCTTATCTAAAAATTCTACCTGTAATTTTGAATGAGTGTGGATGGATTTTTCATTTTTTTCCCAACTACAGCTTCAAACCACCAAATTCCTTTTTTTCCTCCTGTGACTTCTTAAATATTTCATGTCTCCTTTACATACATGTATATTTATATCCCTCTTTGTATCTTTTGTGTTGTTTCGCCAACAAAAGCTGTAATTCACTTTGCTTAAATTATTGTGTGATCGTGCAATGTGCTATATGGGGCTACATGCACTAATATCCTTCCAAGAAAACAAAAAAGATTGAGCATCCATATATTGAAAACACCCTGAACTATTCAAATCTCCCAAAGACTGACTGCTTGTTACTGCACAGTGCTCCTTGCACCAGCTATCTGAATGCTGCTCTTTATTCAGCAATCAGGCATATACTCAGCACTGCACATGCATTTGGATATGTCTGAGCTCAGGAGATGCAATCAGAACAAGATTATTCTGTGAGATGATACCTATTCTTTGCAGAAATATTTTTTAGTTAACAATGTAGAGGAAAATGACTGCCCAAAATTACCAAAAATCCTTGGTTTAGTGCCTGACTGAAGGGCTGTTGTATGCATTTTCCTACTTGAGCCCTGCCATGGGGAACTGCCTACTTTAACCCATTTGTAAGAGTGGATGAACGCAGCACCTCGGGCATGGCAGAGGTGCTCTGCCCCACTCTGTTGGGCAACGTACTGTGTAGTTAATGTAGCCAACACTGAAACTGTTCACATTAACATATTTGCTGTGTAAATGATAGCGTTAAACATTTTCTAGTGAGGAGATGCTTTGTTTGTCTGCAAATGAGACATGCCCAGAAAGTGGCATTTGCTTGAGCTGTCAGGGTGCTCTCCCAAAGCACTTAGATATGTCCTTCTGTACATCCTTCTTTTCACCTCTGACGCCAGGTTGTGACC
Source organism: Pyrgilauda ruficollis (assembly GCF_017590135.1). Classification (NCBI taxonomy): domain Eukaryota; kingdom Metazoa; phylum Chordata; class Aves; order Passeriformes; family Passeridae; genus Pyrgilauda; species Pyrgilauda ruficollis. The sequence goes on from NW_024527266.1 coordinate 5,941,915, forward strand.
ACCTCAGTACCTGGGTAGCAGTGGCTGTGGGAGGTGCCTGTGTGTTAGTGGTGAATAAAAGGGTTTCTGCATATATGTCCCCTTGCACAGGATATCAGTTTGAGCCAGCAGAATTGCCACTGACCCTTTTGGAAGCCTGGTAGGTACTTAGACTGAATATTCAGCTTGTGGAGGGTGTCATCGATGGCACAGCAGATCCCACCACTGGGCAGATGTGTGAGGGAAGGTTATTCAGTTTGGCTGAAGAGTGCAGAAATAGTGTCCATGGCTGGCTTCCTTAGGCTGTGGACAGTGTTGAGAACTAGCTTGACAATGATGTCACTGCTGGTGCTGGGAACAAACAGCTTCAAACATCTTTCCCAAGCCCTGTCTCCTTGTCTGTGTGCATCATATAAGGAAGGAGGCTGTAGCTTTTCTCTTCACCTGCCCAATGTTTCTGCTGCTCTGCTCACAGCCGCAGAGATGGTGGTGATGTTTGTGGCCAGGCAGGCCTCTCCCCTCCCTCAGCTCAGTCAGGAGTCAATGTGAATGTGTGCTGTACTGGGTGACTGAATGTCTGAGCCAATTCCTCAGTCAGCAGTGCCTGTGTAACTAACATGGCATTTTGACGGCTGTTCAGCCCTCACCAGCTAAGCTGTTTCAACACCCTGTCACCATGTGTTGCCAGGTGGTTGTAAAACAAGCAGAGGTGTGCCAATACCAACAGCAGAATAAACAAGGAGGGAAGAAAGGAACGGTGTAATTAATGAGGAGTGCACAAATCATAGAGGTCCAGTGAAGGGCAATTCAAGTGATCCAAAGCAAGAGGGGCTGGGGAGCTGTCAGGGGATGAGCAAGGAGCTGATGCACGGTGGGACTAGGGATGCTGGAGACCAAAGTGTACGTAATAAACAGGTGCATGATGAATGATCAAGAACAGGCCAACAGACACTCCAAGCCAGCCTAGTACAAGAGAGGAAGTCATAAAGGCTACATGCTTTTCCTTTTTATAGATTAAAGGCACTCACATTTCTCACCCTGCAATTAATCAGTCCCTGGGATTTGTTCTTTTTGCATACATCAAATATATATAATGTAACAGATTTTGTGGAAAGCCAGGCAGGTATTTATTAACAGCAAGGCTCCTGGGCAATGTCCTTAGAGAGACTTGCAGCTGTTTTCCACATCAGTCTGGATGGCTGGAGTTCTCATGGCTCAAAACACCGCTCAGAGAGGAACAGATTCATCAATTCCCACCTGTCCAGACCAAAGCCACTATCACAGTACAGCACAAGGAATAGTAAATTTACAGATTGGACATTAATGTACGAGTGTTGTGCCCCAGCAAGAACTTGGCTGAAATTTACCAAGAGCAAAATCAAAAGCATAAATTAATCTCTAGTAGGGTGAGGAAGACATTGGGGGATTTTCCAATTACAGGTAGTGTAGAGCTCAGGTAGGGAAGAAAAACTACTACCTTTCCTGCTGGTATGTCCTAGGCCACAAGAAAGACAAGCTGCAGAAGAAGAAGAATGGATCCCTCTCTGAGGGATCACTCAGGTGCATTGAGATGAGGGGGATGAGTGTAAAGCATGCTGACTGCTGGTACCTGCAGCAGCACGAACGGCACCTGTGTTACTGCTTCCTCACCGTGACTCCTGGAGGGGAGACAGGCGATGTCTGTGATGTGATTCTGCCACTGCTGACATTAACAAGGGGATGCTGTATGTACCCTTTGCTGCTGGATCACCCACACCATGGTTAGGTAAGCCATGACGAGCGAGGAAAGGTAGCTGGAGCAGAGGCCTGTATCTGCTCCTTCTCTCCTCCATCTTACTCCAGGGGTTCTCTGGCCTCAGACTCCTCTTTCTGTGATAGTTAAACAAGTCCTTGAGCGAGGCTAGGCAGTGGATATGCCATAACCACAGATTATCCTACTGCTGAGAGGTCAGGAAAGCAGAGCAGCTGCCAGGGCACAGGTGCAAGGTTTGAGAAGGGGGTCTCCACTCTGGGCTCCTATGTTGGCTCTCCTGCCTCTTCCCCAGCTGATGGGCTGTGCCTCTTCTGGCAGTCTTGCTGTGCCAGCAGCTTTTCACCATGCCTGGTGTGCAGGACTCATACAGGAGGGATGAGCTCTCGTCGGTGTTCATGAAGCAGCTAGCAGGTGGGGACTTTGTGCTGAGGTTGTCTCCAAAGGTGTGCCACACCACAAACACAGTGTGAGCTTCTTGAAATGAAACAATATGTTTTAGCCACCTACATCACATTTGTAAGCACTTCAGTGGGGACTCAGTCTCTTGTGAGGCTTTTATCTTCCAGTGGAAGAAAGGCAGAACTCAAAAGGGTAGGCTAAATGTTTTTAGAAACAAACAGTCATACAAAACCACATGGGCACTCTTGAAAATTAATCCCAAAACAAAAGCAAACTCATGGAGTGGGTTAGCAGCTAGAGGCAGCTCTTTCTGCATGGGAATTCCTTGCCCTTGGGAGTAACATGGAATCTATCCTCCTGGCAGGGTATATATGTGACCAGCTGGTAAGTGTTAGAGCTGCTTTTCCTATTTGCATGGATTTAGACATTTTGATTGCACTCCTGTACTGTTCTTACTTCAGCTGCCTTGCCTTGTTAAATGCTGAAGGGTCCTGAATGGGAATACTGGAAGGGAAGAATATTACAAAGGGGACTTCATGACACGTGGCATGAAGTCCCCTGGCACTGCTCTTCTTGTGACAGGCACAGAAGGAACACGAGCCAGTTCCACGCTCTCCTGTGTCCTTGTGGCTGCAAGGATGGGCAGCAGGTTTGTGTGTCTGCTGAAGGAGAGCTGCAGCAGGGACAGTGCAAACACGCTCGGCCTGATGACCAGCTCTATCTGCCATGTACACAGGTGATCCAGCCACTCAGCTATAAAAGTGAGGGGCTGTGGATGTGCAGGAGGCAGAACTGATAGGAGGAGAAGTCAGCTTTTCTTAATCCTGTAGAAGGGGTGCAAAGGGGCCTTGAGACAAGCTTTTCAAGCCTGTTGCTCTCAAGCACAAAAATACCTGTGTGCCTGAAAAATCTCTCTGTTTTCCCACTGTAATATGGGAGTATAAGTGACTCCTCAGTGATACACATTCTGGTTCCTCTTTGTTAATGTGGCATTCTGTTATTTTATTAAAACACCTAAGAGCATATGAAGCCTGTAATCAAAAAATACTACTAGAGATAATTTCAGTCCAGCCAACAAAAGTCAGACAGTGGGAAAAGGGCATTATTCTGATCAGCAAACCATTCCTGGTTTACCGAATTTGTCCTTTCTGTGCACTTTGGCCACTGGCTTGTTTCCAGTAGGTGGAGAACTTAATTTCATTCCATGAAGGACTGAGTTCTGCAGACACAGAGCAACATTACTGACATTTGTATGAGTCCTGGAAAAGGAGGTGCAATCTTCTGTTTTCCTCAGGGGATACCTCTAGGGACATCTCAGACAAGCAATCTAGATGTGGGTGGCAGAGGTGTTTTACCAGTCAGCTTTTTTTCCTTTCTTTCAAAATCTGTTTGCCCTGCCTTTGGACCTTTGATCATGCTGTGATTTCATCAGTGCAGGCTGTGTTTTAAACTAGATTCATGCACAGCCTTCTATTTCAAACTCTGTTGATGTAGTTTATACAAACATGTCATGGTCACTTTTGCCACATGCTCTCGTTTAGTGGTTATGACACATCAAATTCTTTCTCATTTCTCTAGGAAATAACAGTTTGACTCTCTTTTTAGAGAGGTCTTCTGTGTCTTCTGGCACATAGGTTTATTTTGTAGCAACTTCGGTATTAGTTAATCTTGGATCCAAAAACTTCTAGATGATGGCAGAATTCCTGTTCAAGAATCTCTGAAATAGTGAATCTCATAATGTGCTGCCAGATATTTTGTTCTGTGCTAAGACAGATCACTTGAATCCAACAGAACTTGATCTATCCAGCACTCTTGTCATTTGTATGGATTTCTCGTTTACCCCATTTTACTCTGCATTGATGGTGTGCTTGGAATGACACATTGAAGAGGAACACACAAATGAATCACTACTTATTAGGAATGCACCCAAAACTTGGTACAAAACCCCTGCAATTTTTTACTTCTATTAGCCCTCATTCCTTGTTGTGCAAAGCTTGCTTCATAGAAATGAAAACAGTTTTTTCCCATTTCATTCAATCTGAACAGCAGCTGGACCATGGACAGTTAGTAACCTCTAGGAACATCACGGATCCTTTGCCAATTTGTCCTTAGGATTTTTGTTGATGCCGTAGATTGAAAACCTTTCCAACAGCTCCTTCTCTGTGATCTCACACTACCTAACACTGTCAGACTTCAAAGAGTTATCTTTGGCATCTTCTTTTACTTCTCCAAGGCTTTTCCTCTTGCCACTTAGGTTCACAGAAGCACAGAATGCCTGAGGTCAGAAGGGGCCTAGGAAGTAATTTTGTCTGGCCTCGCTCACCAGGCAGTGCCAAGGACCCATTGTTCTGGACCAACCCAGGCTTTTGAGTGCCTTCATGGATGAAGATGCTGCAGCCTCTCTCTCCAGCATTGTTCTGGACCAACCCGGATGGCTTTTGAGTGCCTTCATGGATGAAGATGCTGCAGCCTCTCTGGGAAACCCGTGCCAGTGCTCAGGTGAAGAAGTGTCTCCTGGTGTTCAAAGGAAACTGCCTGTGTTTTAGTCTGTGCCCATTGCCTCCGGTCAGTGTTCGCCACTGAGAAGAGCCAGGCCCCAAGGACTTTGCACTCCCCTTTCAGCCATTTGTGCACATTGACAAGATGGCCCTGAGCCTTCTCTCCTCCAGGGTGAACAGCCACAGCATTCCCATTCATATTTCCTGATATGAGTTCAGGTGCAGCAACTCAGCTGCAACAAAGCAGCAATTCCTTGTGTAAGTATTACTTTACCCATTGTTTAAAGTCCTGCATTTTAGGAGATTTCTTTCCCATTGCTAATGTCTTTCCAGGATTTCTAACTGCTTTTTCACAGCAGTTCTTTTTAAATAATTTTATTCATTTGTTTGTTTATGCTCCATTAAATGGTCTTATCTTGGCATGCAGCAGAGAAAAATGCATAAAGTTCTGAGGAAAAAAAAAGGAAAGAAGGAATTTTAAGAAAATGCAGCCACAATCCTTTTGGTGAGTGCCAAAGGGAGCTCTATTTCTGTGTGTAACATCCCAGGTCAACAGTAACACTGTCACTGGCAACTCATTCTGTAAACTACACCCAGGTGAGGCTGCCTACTACAAACTCTACTTCTGTAGTTTGTCTTGGTAAAGGCAAAGATGTTAGGCTTAGTTTCGCTCCACGGACCCCCTGGGAGGCCATTTCAGAAAATTATTTTTATCAAAAGAAGTGCTTGCTGTGATGTAGATATGCTTGGCTTGATCTGTCATGTTTCCTTTGCTTCTTTGTTCCTTTCTTTCTGTCAATCACAAACCAGTTCGTGGTGAAGCCTGGTTTCAAAACAGCTATTTAAATCATCAGCAGGGTTTTGTCCTTCAGAGACATTTAACTCATTTTACATTTCTTTCTGCTGAGAACAACATTTCTCTCCAATGGTTTTCTAGCATGCACAACGCAGAGACATTGTGCCTGGACACTGTTCAGCTGTGCTGAGGTTGTCTCTGCTTTAGTGCAAGGCAGTCTGGCCACTGCTGTGTCCCTGCCCTATTTACCACAGCTTTTTTAATTAGGTGTGTATTTGTTCCTGCAGCGTTAGCTTGTGCTTCAGTGTGGGCAGTAAGTAACCTTAAGCAGTTGTCAGCTAGAGTGTTAAAACATTTATTTTTCCCAAGTGCTGTGCTGTTGTGGCCACTGCTACAGACACATCTCTGCTGAGAGTTAATGTTAAAAAGCAAGCCAGCTCAGGCCTGGCAGTCATCTGATTCTGCCCATCAGCAGCACAATTCTCGCTGCCATTGCAAGTACTCATGGTGATTCCAAGGTCAAGAGGTCCCCTTCTGCTATTTTTGAGCATTAATTATATTTCAGATGGCCCAGTTTTTAAAATTTTAAAATACTTCAGATTTGTATAATACTGTTTATTTCCTTACTGCATTCTCTAATGGGATCGTCAATGTTGTAGTCTGCTAGCTAGTTTATGGCAGAAACAGGGCACCTTTCCTATGTGGCATTCTCATCCAGAGCAGAAAATCCTCTAAAAACTTTTGCCTTGCTGTTTGCACTCGCTGCTGAATGGCAATCCTACTGACATGCACATCCTGGCATTGATATCTAGCTTGCAGGTTTTTTCAGTGCCTGTGCATTTTTAGGCAAGATCTGTATTGCAGGCCTCCACTGCCTCTCAACCTGCCAGCTCTCACCTCTGTCCGTGTGCCTGTACACCTCATCTCCGTGACACAAACTGAAACTCAAAATGGGACAACTTTGCTATCATGACCAGCCCTGCAAGGATCAAATTCAAGTCCTCCAGAATGGCTTTCATGAGCTGCAGGGTTGCAGTAGGCTGTAAGATCTGGTGTCCTCTGCACAGTGGCACGAAGACACAGTGATCCTTAACTTGCCAGAGGTTTACACTATCTGACTCCCGCTGTTCTCTTTTCCAGGAAGAGAAATTCATGTGACTCGTTCTCTGTATGGCACTGCAGTGATGAGAGCTCCTCTGTGTCACAGTATGCACATGTTGAAATGGTCCCTGTTGTGTGATGGGAATTGGGAATACAAATGTGTAAACTCCATTTGCAAGAACAGAGATCAGTTTCATCTTTTGGCAGCTTCACATATCCCTTGCTGAACACTGATTTATTTTATTTTATGCTAGAGTCCAAGGTCTCATATCACTGACATGCTTGCTGAGTATCTCGAGCAAGCTTCAGTCACCTGAAACACAATTGCAAATTTTCAAGGCTCAGGATCACTATAAATCTCTCTGTCTAACTTTTCTGAAAGAAATTAATGTTTGTGACAGGGGTGGAAGAGTGACCTACCTCTCTTTTTTCCAAAAGCTGTCTGGGCATGGAGAATCACTCACCACTCTCTTCCTAGGTGAAAAGAAAGCTCTGCTGTGTGGCTTGTGGAGCACAGTGAATGACTGGCTATATTGATAGCTGGACCTACCCCTGCACACACAGCTTCTACAGCTTCTCCCTTCCCTCCCTATACCTCACAAGCATCTGCAATTCCCCACGAGCAGGCTTCCATTCTTTTTGCCTCACTGCCGTGTGCCTCTCAGGCTCTGACCTGGCTCTGCACCCAGCTGACACACTGCTATCACTGCTGCCAGATCACCACCCCCATGGAGTTCAAACCACCCAAAAGCACAGCTCTTTCCTGGCCACAAGCCACCTTGCCAACTTCAGAGCCCTTCAGTACCCACATGGACCCACATCCTCCTCAGAGATGAGTGTGTTTCTCCTTTCTATAGGTCCTCAGGGCTGTATCTTCAGCTGGCTGCAGGACCCAAGAGATAGAGAACACAGGATCTAATTATTTGCTTGCCAAAAAGGCTGCTATAGCTGCGACATGACACAGATCTCCTCTGCTGGTAGATTTCACAGGCACAAAGCATCAAGTAAGGGCAGCTCTGCTGTCTGCAGCTTTGCACGCTGCAGTGGCAGTGAACAAGTGTGGGACATGGCTGCTGTGCTGTGTGACAGCGCTCAGCTCTATCATCAGCAGTGTGAGCAAGTGCCAGAGCTCGGGGCACCAGGGCAGCTGATCCCTAAGCAAGGGGAGCAGTGTGAGAACAAATGCAGCCTCAAAAGGACCAAGTCCCTAGGTACCCTGCTTCCTTGTATTATTATGTGTGCTGGCATGTGACAGCGCAGGCTCAGTGCTGGTGGAGGTGGTGTGGGAGGTGCAGAGGCTCTTATTAAGGCTGAGACTGCAGGAACATGCAGTCCACTTAAACCTCAGGTTCTCTTCATGCCATGGGTTCATCCCTGCAAGGGAGGACTGGTCCTGCTGAGCAGTCACTGCTACTTGCAGGAGGGAGTTTTTGCTGTTGTGGTGAAGAAAGCAAAAAAGGCATGAACCCCCATCCCATACACAACAAAAAAAGAGAGCTCATGTGTTGAGAAGGAGAAAAAATGCATGGTCTCTTGGCAGGAAGGGGAATGCTGGCAAGGTGAACAGTGAAAACCCCGGGCAGGATGAACCATCTGTGTAGAGGCTGAAGAGTACAGTGTATGTAGTGGTTAGAGATTTCTGGAGCCTTTACCCAAACACCACGGTGCTGGGGCTTCCCTAGCAGCCCTACTGTGGTGCCACCAGCCTCTGCTGCCACCACAGGGCCTGCACTGTCTGTCTTCATCAACAGAGTTCTTTGAACAAAAGGCTCTAGATTTTACAGGTATGATATAGTGGCTTTTGCAGCCCTCCCTCACCCACACAATCTGGAGAGCTAGACGGACTTTACTTCACCCTTTCACTCTGCTGCTGCTGTAGAATAACCCCACAGCAGTAAGTATGAGGCAAACGTACAAGGGACTAAGCTGAGGAAGGACCATGCAAGGCAGATCTATAACTTTGACCCTACCCTCCTGCCTAGCACCCGAGGTTTTTTGTACAGTGTCCTCCCTGAGCCCCAGTGCAATTTTTCCTGCTTTCTCTGGAGGTTTGATAAAGTGACAGCCCAAGGGCAAAGAGCTTCAGCACACATTCTTCTGGCACAGCTGCTTCAAAGCTGCCTCAAAGGCTTCCTCATTAAAAACAAAACGTGTTACATAGGGCTTCCATATTGTGGGGGTTTTATGTTTTTCTTTTTTCATTTTTCAAAATTGCTTGCTATAAAGGCTGATTTCTGGTTAGAAAGAAGCAGGTGCGGAGAAGTGAAACTTGATGGACATTCTACTGGAAGAAACCTGTTTGTATAACCTGTTTATAGAAACCTGTTTATCACTGTGTTTTCCAGCCTGGTATTCCCTTGTCCTACAGATGTGAAGGAAACTGGGACAGCACAGTGCAGCAAGACCCAAGATGTAAACCTCAGAGGATGGGAGGGGGTATGTGGATTTCATTCAGTATGCTCTCCTACTATGCCAATAAGAGCATGTCATGGCATATTCCTTGAATATAGAAACAATAGGAAGGCCCTGGTATGAAAATGTGCAAAAGTATTTTTATAGTCTGCCCTGAATACTGTTAGTGATTAAGTCTGTTGAAGCCACTAAATACCCCACTGCCAATGGCAGAATAGTTATCCTGAACACTTCTCACAGAAAGAAAAGCTTGAAAGTCAGGGAAGAGCGCTCAAACCCAGGAAGAAAAAGTCTGCAGGAGAGATAAAAGCTTTACTGAAGAGTTCTGAAATGACTGGAGGAGGTAAACCAGTTGTGACTGTGGAGAAAAAGGTCTGACACTAGCAGAGAAAGGGTCATGTATGTGCCCATGCGCCCTTTGAACGTCTAAGAGGTGAGCTTGTCTCATCAGCTCTGAGGAGCAGGAGCAGAGGTGACCACCAGCACGCAGGATCCCTCTGCCTTCCCCACAGGCAGCAGCTGTGACCTGCAGAGCTCAGCCCTCCCACGCAGTGGCTTGTAGGATGTCTCTTGCCAGGGTGCCTTGAACTGCCTTTTCCTCGGGGCATCTGGCCCCTTGGGCTGGGCTGGCAGCTCACACACATGGAGATTGCTCTGGAAGAGGCATTTCGGCTCCTACCCAGAGTGTGGCTTACTTTTGAGTCTAGAAATGCATAACAAAGCATGAATAAGAAGCATTCCCTTCCCCACAATGCTTACTAATGTTTAGGTGGCTTCAGGAGCAGACAGCTGAAGTCCTTGCAAGATGCTGGCAGCAGAATGAATAGGCTGCCTGTGGAGAAGCAGCTCAGACTCTGTTTTACCGCCCCAGAATTCCCTCTTTCCTCTAATCTTATCTTCATGGGTTACAAATGAGAGGTCTGAAAGCAAAGGCACACAGCTGTACCAGAAAACAGGAAACTTAATTCCTTATAAAGAAAGAGGAGGGTCCAAGACATGGATTTAAAACCATGAGATGATTTCCATCCTTGAGACTTTGCTTGCATTGTAGACTCTCTGAGAATGTGCAAGGATTTGGGGCTTCATGAAGAATTTCTTGATACTATGTTTCTGCTAGGAAACTGATTCATGAGGCTCTTGTTGTTTGGCAGGAGTGCACCCAATTGGATAAATCCATGGATGGGACTCAGGCATGTTAAATATTTGTTTAGAAAAGGAATTGGCTGCTACATTGCCCCTCACCTTGGCTTCCAGCCCCTTGCCTTTGAGTCCAGCAGCTGTATCCAGGCTAGCAATCTTGTTTTGTTGGTTCTTTTGTGTTTGGTTTTTTTTTTCTTTTGGTATCCAAAGGGTAGTTATCCCTTAGCCATTTTCACAGGATCACAGAATGGTTTGGATTGGAAGGGATCTTAACACTCTGAATGTTTAATTTGACAGAGCCAGAGGTTTTCCAAACAGTGAACCAGAGGATTTCAGAGCCTTCAGAAGATGTTGGTGCCTCTTAGATGAATTCCCATACCCTACTGTGTGCTGACTCATCAAATATATTGCAAAGTGGGAAGGGCTCACTCACACCTCTCAGTGGTCCCTGTCTGCATGCTTTTTATTCATGGCTACACACAGGAAGGCATTTTACAGTGATGGTACCTTGCAGCAGAGAGAAAAATCAAGGGAGAAAAAATTCCTTTGCCTTGCTAAAGGCAGTAAGTACCTGGGCTCTGACCATGCTGACCTGGCTCAGCTTGAGTATGGAAACAAGGGATCTCTGGGCTTGTCCAGCATGCCACAGATGGGAAAAGATTAATGAAGTTCTGGGAGATATAGGAAAAGAACTGGAAACACCTGATGGTAGTTTGGCTACAAAGTCTGTATTAGTCAGACAGCTCCACCAGACGGGTGGGAGGCGGGGTGGAAGCCTGCAGTGGACAGAGTACAGAATTGCTGCAAACAGCTGCACAGAAAGCCCTTATTTTTCAGAGTTCAGAGCCTTGGACTGGCTGCAGGTGAATCTGTCTCTGCAGAGTATATAAAGGAAGGCCCAGTCATGGCAGCACTGACAAACCAGGGCACTGTCAGGGCTGTATGAAGTGATGGACGTGAGCAGCTCCGTGGCAGCTCACAAACCAGCTCAGTCACTCCCAGCAGTTCTGGGGCAGTATCTATAATTGAAGAGCTCGGGGAGGCTTGCAGGCTTGTGGTTCTTCATCAATTAGGACTAAAAGGTTCCACTTATTAACAACTGGATTGTTTAAATAACAGCTCCCATCAAGTGCTTTGGCTGTTGAGCACTCAGAAACTTGAGTGCTCAGTGAGTTGTGCAGTGCCTTGCAGATGCCTCTCTCTACAGCCCCTGTGCCAACCCCCCTGAGCCCAGCTCCCCTCCAGTGCCCTGCTGGAGGACACTGATCCCTGCCCACTGCCCACCACCTCTCACCCCCATTTCCACAGGACCACCTTCCTGCCTGTACACACACAGACCCACAGCTTCCCCCACGGAAATGTGCTCACACCCCTGTGCATCAATTAGGCTGCTTTTTGGAGGAAAAGTGGATTTTATGTTCAGTGCTGGATCTTGATGGAATAGATGATGTGCCACATTTTGCTTTCTTCACCCCTAGTGCTCCTGGGACACACTCATGCAGTGCTTGTACTGTTCTTGCTGAACATGTTTTTTCCACTATTTCCTCCCATTTTTCAGTTTCATTGCCCTCCCAAAAAACCAGAAAAATAAAACAAAACCATACTTTCAGAGTAAAGCTTTTACCAGAGCATGTCAAGGTCTGACCAGGACCCACACAGATGGAGTTGTTGCCATGTGTTTTTGAGGCCAGAACAATAGCGTATCACAACTTTGAGGTGTCTACAGCTAAGAGAGAAACTGCATCCTCCTCCACCTTCCCCAGTCTGGGCTTCGTTGCAGGTTTGTTGTGCTAAGCTAATGCAGAGTTCTTCACCAGCCAGCTGAGGAACAACTCCTCCAGCAGTCAGAATCACCACCACATCCTGGGCTTGTGAAGGCAATAAATGGAACTTGAAAGAGGCAGGGGGTCCATTGGCCACAGCACAGCCTAGGAGCCTTTCTTTTGATTTGTGGATTCCCACGTAATCATCTGTGTCAGACACAGGAGATCCCAGGGTGGGGGTGGGTGTGAGATGAGGCTGGGACAGAGGACAGAAGCTGTGTCATTGTCAGGTTTGTGCAAGAGGAGGAGAAGACGTGCAAGATTCTGGGTTGCCAGACCCTTCTGGCACATGCAACGCCCTCTGTGTCTGGCCATTGTCAGAGTACTTCTGTCCCCTTGCTCTTCATTCCTGTAACGGGCTCCTCATTTCACTGTGTGCATCCAGGTTTTTGGTGCTTTGGAGTCTGTCTGTTCCTGTTAGTGTTGAGTGTACAACCTCTCAAAAAGGGACGTGCAGTGATTCTGAAATGGCCAGTCCCAGTGACAGTCTGGTTTCTCTGCTTCTCTGGGTGGATGCAGCCCTCAGTGCTGTGCTTCTGCAGTATGGTGCTGGTATGTCTCCAATGCTGGAACACTTGGCTTGAGAGGAACTGTAAGGACCCCTGACACTCAGGTCCATTGTTCAGCTCTTTGTCCAATCTTTCATGCACAGGCTCTTCAGGGAGCACAGCAGTTCCACTTCTCTCTCTTGGGTATCCCACAATCTGTTCCAGCAAAATCCATTTGCTATTGTGAGCTCAAATAGGCTCAACCCTCTGCCAGCTCTGTTCCTCCACTGCTCCCTCTGCTTCATCCTGAACCTCTCCTGTGCCCAAGGGATATTTTGTTACGTCCTCCACTCTCAGGCCTTGGGGAACAAAAGTGGAACTGAAGTTTATTGATAGAACTAGTGAAGGCCAGAATTGTTCAATGCGTGCCGTTTGTGGAGAATCCCCATGGATGGCTTTATGCAAAGAAACCTAGCTTGTATCTCTCTTCCTGAGAGAAAAGATTAAACACAACCCCTGGCCTAGCTGCAAAATATTCCTTCAACCCCAATGGAACTCTGGAGCTCTCCAGATTCTGACTGGATTCTCTTGCTTGTGGCCACTGTCCAGGCTCTTATGTCTGCATAGAAGATGAAGAAGAAATTTATGCAAACAGGGGAATTATTGTTTTCCAGCTCTGTAAGCTCATTTTCACATGGTCAGCACACGCGTTTATGCACATACAAAACTAATAGCCTTCTGCAACTGGGGCTAACTGTGTTCCTGTTGGCAATGTCTGAGGAGATGCCAGAGGTGGAGCAGTCTGTCTTCCGTCAGACAGAAATGCTGAAGCACCAGGGGGAGAAGGCTGCTCTGTACCTCTCCCCAAGCAGGATTGCATTCTGAATATCAAGACACAATATTCCTCCCTGGAAACCAGCAAAATTCATTCATTATGTAGAGGAGGGCAGAGGCTCCTAAGTTGCCACTGTTCACTTGTGTGTGGTGCCTTTTAAACAAAGACCTCTTTGGGTCCCTCCAGAACAGGATACAATTATTTTTTAAGAGAGTCTTAGCTACTCTCTGAAGTACTTCTTGGGTACGGTTTATGGCACAACTCCCTTGCCCTGCACTTAGCTGCCAATCAAACAGAGAAAAGGCAAGTGTTCACTGTAATTGTCCTTCAGGCTGAGGCTCTTGGGAAAGTACAGAGGCAGCCATGGCCTTCCTGGGCCACAGCTAGCAGACCCAAAAAAACAGAGAAATGAGAAAATGGGGCAGGGCAGAGCAGAGCATTAGCCTCTACTTGGCATGGAGGCTGCCTTAAGTGAAGGGATAGATAAACATTTGTCTTGTAAAGGAAATGATAACTGCTTGTTTCTTGCCTCTGAAGGTTGTGGCTGTTCTGAGACTCTGGGACTTTGTCTACAGGGTGTGTGGGTGGTGATTCTCTGCTTTCCACAGCTGTCCTTTGCTTTGGCCGTGCTGGGCCTTAGGAGAAGGGCACTTGGGCTTTGGAGAAAAGTCTTGATCTCTTGAGTGAAGGCCAAGGCAGCCCCATGGTCTTCCCCAGTGGTGGCAGTGGTCCTGTACCTGCAGCAAGCACAACATCTTCCCAGATATATAGGCTTTGAAACAGGGTTTGTGTCATTGGTCTCCTCACTGTTTTTTATTGCCAGGTCAGTTGTGTATTTACGTGGGTAACTGAAGCCTTTAAAAGCTTTCTAGCTGTGGGGAGCAAGTTTCTCTCTTACGTAAACTGCCTACCGCAGTGCCAGGCTCCTGTCCCTTATATCCATGGGAGAGGAAGGGTGTGATTTGTCTCATTCTTATGTACCTATCTCAAAAAGATCAAAGAATCACAATGTAAAAGTAGCTGTCTCTCCTTTGACTGCAAGCAATTCTAGCTAAATTTTCTATGTTATGCTTTTATCTGTGCTTAGACACCAAAAATTACATGGCATTAATCACACCTGGGCATCTAGCTCCTTCCCCACATCAGAAGTGCATCTTCTGCCACTTCTGTTACTCTCATTTTCAAATGAGAGCCTTTGCCTCCTCAGGAAAGCTTTGTGAGCAAAATATCCCCTGCCAAGCTGCAATGGGTACAGAGCATGGAAATTCTGGCCACAAATGAACATTTGTCAGGGAAAAAAAATCACTTTACCCTGTCCCTGTTGAGAGTTTTTATGGAAGACTGGGCCAGTCTCGGGGTTGTGGGCTCTAGGGGCTTTTTGCTTGTCTCTGGGACCTCCTGGCACTCCAAACTGCAATTGCCTTTAGGGTTTCATTGTAGCATCTGAAGTCCTGTGTTAAGGTTTCTGTAGTGTGAGGGGTTACCCTGCTTCTGCACACCTCAAGGGCTTTTGGTGCCAAATACAGCTCCTCTTAATTATGTCCTTGCTTGTCAAACAGGGGCCCTGCTTTCTTTTGATCTCCTGAAGCTTTGTTCCGTGCATGAAAATACAGGGCATGAATTCAGAGAGATATTCAGAATGTTTTCTGTTGTTTCTTTCTTTGTCCCTGGAGTTGGGTTGGGGGTTTTTTGGTGTCTGGTCCTTTTCACTTGTCTGGGGCTGGGTCAACCTATTGGCTTCTTCCTCCTTTGCACACCCTACCCTCCAAATCTTCCTGCTTCTTTTCTCATCCTGTAGCTTCTTTTGGTTTTTGCTGAGCTCAGTGTGTGTTCAAGCTGGAAGGAGTAGCCCAGTACTCCCTGTCTCTTAGGTCTGCAATGATGATTCCTCTTAAAAATTCTCTGGAAGTGTCCTGAACAGCTCTGCAACACTCTTCTGAAGGACTTGACAGTCTCCTCCAGATAATGCTGGCTAAGTCTCTCATACATCACATTATGCCTCCCAATAAACTGAGCATCAAAGGCTTTCCTCACCTTCTCATAATACCTTTTTTATTTTTTTCCTTCCTGGGAATGTCAGCAGTTCCAGTCACCACCTTGGGCCGAGAGCTTACCTGAAGCCATTTGTATCCCAGATGAGACCTGGTGTTCTCTGAAGTGCCCATGCCTTCCCAGCCAGGTGATCCAGCTTTCCGTAATTCTGTCATTAAATGTCCCAAGGACCAAACTTGTTACAAGAAGTGCAGGTATTGTCTCTGTTGTAAAAAGAACAAGTTATTATGCATAAGCAGGAGCTTTTCTAAGATTGCTCTCAAGAGCTGTGTGCTCCCGTTTTTCGCTGCCTGTGGAAAGGGCTGGATGATCAGACATGGCCAGCGTGCCTAACCCTTCCCCTCTCTGTTTAAAATCTGCTGCTGAGAGCCACAAAGCCCATTCCACTTTCCAGTGAGTGGTGATGGGGAAGGGATCACTGTGAAAACCACAGTTTTTCACTCGCCTTTGCCAGTGCTGCTGGCTGAGTTGATAAAAGGAATTCTGGGATGGTTTGTATGAAATCCATGGGAATGGTTCCTATGTGGCTGTGCAAGCCTGAGGAGCCTCCCTGTTTGTGGGAATGTACTCCTGTCCAAATCTGCCCTTTAACAGGAGCTGTGCATGTAACTCTCCTGGTTAAAGGGTAAGCACTCTCTCCAAACCTCACTCGCCACCAGATCTACTGTTCTCTTGCCTGTCTTTTCTTGACCTTTTTCCTTCTTTGGATACATTTAATTGATTCTAGTGCTGGATACTTAGTACTTAGTTTCCTTGGCTTTTTTCCTTCTTGCTGCTTCAGCACAGTTTCTGGGATGTGTGTTGGATCATCTCTCTTCCCATTCCATTGCTTTATGTGCTGTGACCTCTGTGGGATTTTTTGTCCTCATGTGGGATATTTTCTTTTTCCATCCAACATGTAAAGCAAAGCTTTTTCTCTTTATTCTTCCCTGCTCCCTTCCCTGACTCAGGCCTTTGCAATCAGGTTACTGCTGCCTGGTGGGCACTGAAGAGCACAAACTCCTAAGGCAAAACATCTGTTTCCAGGATGATCTGCCAGGAAGAGGCATAGCTCTGTCCTAGTGCCTCTCTTGGACCTGCCTTCCCACTAAGCACTGTGTGGATTGCAAACATCAGTTCCTGTCCATGTCCCCTCTGGGAAGCAAATGCACATGAGGCAAATAGATGTGGCTCTTTCTGATCAAGAATAAGCATGTTTTCTCTGCCCTTTTCCCCTGCTGCTGCAGGAACAGCCTAAATAACAGTTCTGCCTAAACAAAAAGCCTGAGAACAAAGAAATCATTTGTACCCTCTGAAGGCTTCCATGAACTATGCTTTCTGGGTGGATGGAGCCAAATGTGTAGAGCAGGGGGAACATCGACCCTTCTCTGCCATGTTCAAACCCTGTTCTCCCCACTGCCAGATTGACTGGGACAGGAGCTCTGCTTATTAATCTTCATTGAAAGAATTTCTGTCTCCAGACACCATCATCTGTATTTACCTGATGACAAAGTTCCCTGTACAGTTTCTTAATTACAGGCCTGTTCCAAGGGAATTAATTTGTTGGAAATGCATATGGGGTAAGAGAAATCTTTGAAGAGCAGGTAGGAAATTTAGGCCATATCTTTTTCTATTTGGGGAGATAGTGCAGATTTGGAAAGCTAGGCAGAGTGCTTCTGCTTGCTCTCCTATAGGACACACTGGAGAAAACCAAGAGTAAGAGTAGTGACTGCATTTATATTTATATCTCCTCCCAAAGACCTCATCACCACATCTGAAACTACTCTGGATTTTTGTGGCCCAGAGCAGCTCATGCTGTCCTGCTTTCCTGATGAGGCAGGGGGCCATCAAGGGCCCTGCTTTCCTGTGCTGTCCACAGCTTGTCCCTGTGGCAGGGAAGTGGACAGAGTGCAAGGTAAGAGCAGGACCATGCCAAGCTCATGATCGCCCCAGAACCTTCTGTATCTGTGGTGCCAGCGTGCCAGGGCTGTCTCCTCAAGCGACACAAGAGGCTTAGCAGGGACTGAAGAGCCTGCATGCTTGACCTCCCTGCTAGTTGCTCCATCCCTGACCCACAGGCCAACAGAGGTTAACACTCATTCTACACCCCTACCCCACTCCCAGTTGTTTGGGAGCCCAAACAAATCATCTGTGTCTGTCTCTTCTTCTCAGTCTGTCCTGTCTGATGGATTTATCCTTTTGCAAATCCCAACTTTTCTAATGCACACCGAAATTTTTCATCAAGTGTCAGAGAGGCTTTATCGAGGATTTGTGCTATCTTCAAATATACTCTTCATTTGCTCTTCAATTTTCAGCTTCTTAATACAGCAGGGGAAAAGCCTCCTCTCTTTTCTGCTTTATCACTTTACTGGCCAAAGAGCAGCAGGACAAGAGTTGGTTATTTCCTTCCCCTGATCCATTCTTTTCCTCCTACTTGTCTTACAGTGAATTTAAGCAGCTATCATGTGGAGAGAACTCAACACTGACTCAGTTGAGCCAAGCAGAAATTGCTGGGAGTGCACTTAACCCAGACGTTAGCTCTGTCCCAGGGACCTCAAGGGCATTGGAGGGTGCCTCCGCTGTGCCAGCCTCTGCAGCTTTGCCATCTACCCTGGGCACAGTTCAGAGACAAAGCAAGGAGAAAAGCTGCCTGAGGCAATCCCTGGGTAATGCAGAAAAAGGGGCTGGGATCTGGGGGTGCCTCTTTTTCCTTGCAGTCCACAGTGATCCCTGTTGGCTCTGGCGTAGGATTGATGGACAGAGACTCTGTACTCTACGTCCCTTCTCCTCTGTCATGTTCACTTCTGCTTTAATATCCTGGGACCTCTCTTGCTGATCAGGCAAAGGGTCACTTTGTTTCCAGGGGCCTTATGTTCCTTACAACAGAAGGAAATTTTTCATACACAGTTATTCAAACAGTTCTGGGGCTCGCAACTGGTTAGAGCAGCTTAGGTGAATGATGAAAGAAAGTGGAAAGAGGAAAAGTAATGCAGCATAATCTAAATGCTCCTACTGGAATTCGATGAGAAAGTCAGATTAGACATCACGTGATGCACACTTCACACTCTGGATCATAAAAGACTCTTCTTCTTTTGGTCATGAAAGAAAAAAAAAGAAATAGAATCCACATGGATAATGTATTTACTGTCTGCACAGGATAAGAAGCTCCCTCCCTTCTTCCCTGCATCACTGCAACACCCTGTCTCCCCTTACTGACCAGTCCTGCTACTGATGTGAGATCTGACAAGATTAGAGTCCAGGTGGTTTGGCTGCAGGCAGAATAATTCTTCCTTTTATGGAAATTCTTCTGCTTCTCCCCTGACAATGGCCTTCAGATCCCTGCTTAGTAACAGAGGAGATTTTTCTTCTTGGGAGCCCTCACAACAACCATCTCACCCACGTAGAAACCACCTTGCCTTCTGCAAAGAGCCACGGCTGCCAGCTGTCCCACTGTGAGAAGGTTCCAGCTGTTAGAGAGGGGGAGATGGGGTGCACAAGGAAGAAATATCCCTCAGTCCCCTTTACTCATCATGCTGCTAAAGTCACTGGTGTAAGGACAGCGGTGCTAATCTGGGATCTGCTGAGTGAGGCAAGCAAAGGATTTTGTAAGCCCCCAGATCATTTGGGTACAATATTTTGCTGCTTCTTATAGACCATGGCATAATTTGGTGATAGCTGCAGCTAAGATTAAAGTTTACTTGCAGAATGTGCCAGTGGTAGATCACCACCAATGGTATCTATGCTCATAGAACCAGGGAGGATTCACTTTCCCATCTGGCAGCATCTTCACCCTATTTGTTCTTTCACATTATGGTGATGCTTTCCATCAATCTGCCAGCTTCTTCTTTTAGGCTGAGATGAGATTTTTTGCTTCAGATTTTTCACTTAAGCACCACCCCTCCACCTACACCCCAAAATAATACTCATTTAAAAAAAAGAAAAAACAGTGAGGGGATCTGCCCTGCCTACGTAGGACTGGAATAGCTGTCGTGATTTCAGTTAATTGAAATCGTAGATGAGCTAGGGGAAACCAGGACAAAGAAGCAGATGTGCTTTGGCAGAACTTGAGCCCTCCTGAGTCTTCCTGGCAGGTATCTGCCATTGGAACGGCAGCTATGGCTTGGCTGCGTGGCACAGAGACATGAGGCATTTCTGGCATGGGAAGGGCATGAGAGCAGAGGCTACAGACAGTAGCTCTGGAGACTGGACTGTTATGCCCTGCAAGGCTCAGATCAGGAGACTGCTCGGTTCTGATTTGCTACACCAGTGAAAATACAGGTTGGCTGTGAGACCCTGACAAGGGTACAGGATGCCAGCTGGCTTGCTGGGAGCACTGGTCCAGGATCAGTTTTGAGCTTCAGGGGATAGAAATGAGGTGAGGTTTCACACGTCAGGGTTTGGGAAGGGAGCATAGCTCTTTAATGTGATGCAGACAGATTTAGCTTTAGCACTGATTTGGAGAGAAGGCAGGAATGTACTAATTCATCAGCAACTGTGGGATATTCTTTCATGCTACTTGTATTTGAGCTCTGGCAAGATCAGAGCTTGAGGGGTAAGGGTGCACTGTGCTTAGGTAAAGATGTTCCCTGGGGTTCAGATGAGGAGTATCTACACTGATGCAGTCTGCTGGTTGACTTGTCCTCCAGGCCAAACTAGAAACGCTGGAGATCTGATTTTCTATTTATTTGGCAGCAGCATTTGCTTTGCAGATTCCCTGCCCACTTATCACTGCCATCATGGATGTCTTCTCCTAGCTGTGGACAGACCCACTGCTGGAATGAAAAAGCAATTCAGTGACACGGTATCTCAGCTGAATGGTCTATATCACATTACACTCCCAGGGCAAAAGGCAATACCTCTGAACATATTTATGGGATTCTGTATGATGTAACATTTTGCTAAGTGTCTGCTTAGATATCTCTGTACTAGACTGCATGAGAGTTACCCTTGGATTCATCCAGGATATTTTTCCTGTGCCTTTCAAGTAGAACTAGGAAGCACCTTTGCACACAGGTGACCAAACAGGCAGTCATCATGAAAAGGATTGCTCTGTAGGATGGTGTTCTGGGATGATTTTCAATGTCAAGCACTGTCACGCCAAGCACTGTAATGTAGTTGCTCCCATTTGCTGGAGCTTCGAGGGAGCTCACCGATTTCACGGCACTGAACATAGCACCATCTCACACGTGTGTGCCATCCCTCCTAACCAGCAGCTTAGAGAGCCACTTTGAGGCTTTTGCTCTGCAAACTCAGAAACAAATTCATGGTCTCACTTTTGCTCTACCCTGTGGATTACTGACTTAAATTTCTTGCTTGTGAGCAACATGTGGTTTGAAACAATGCCAAGCAGCACCCCACAGTTACTCAGCCACCCATTGCTCAACTGTTGATGATTCAGTAGGCTGTCAAACAGATCTTTATCCTTTTCCAGTTCTCCATGTTGACCTCACTGAAACACAGAGGAGCCCTGGCTGCTTAATGTGGCTGATCATGTGCCCTCAGTTACTAAGCACCAGAGAAAAGAATTGAGTTTGCATCTCAGTGTTGTATGCCTCCACTCATGCTCCTTGCATTCAAGGTTGCGTAGGGAGTAGTGTCTGGTTCTGGTCCATACCTGGACTGTGACATCTCTCAGTAGATGTCACAGATGCTTTGCAGTGGGCTGCTGACCAGGGGTATGTTTTTAGTGCCAGCAGGGTGCACATACAGGTCTTTCTATGGTGGGGCTGTAAAATGAGTGGGTTTCACATTACAGGTTTTGCTTTTGATCATATAGGATAACTATTGGGAAACCTCAGAGATTAAAAAGCTTTTTTAATCCTATGGGCAAGCTGGGTCAAAACCTCTGATTCTTTTTCCAGTGTATGAAATCAAAAGGAATGAAGTTACAAAAATAGTAGGAAATCTAGGCAAGAAATGAGGAACTGGAAAGAAAGGAACAATTAAGTGATGAAGCTTAGGGAGCCAAAGAAAAAGCTCAATTTTAGAAAAGGAGGAAGTTGTGTTAGATCTGCTGTGATGCTTTCTGAAGCCCAAGTATTCATGAAAAAGTTTATCAGCAGTTGCCTTAAAAATAAATTGTTCTTATTCTGCCATGGTCCAAGATTACTCCTGAATGTTTTCATCCTGTACATAGCAAGCTTGATGGAAACAATTTGTTGGGTTTCTCATAAAGCCTAAACTTGTCTCATCTAGTGTTAGATACTTAAATATTATACTGAATTAAATATTGTGGGGCCATCTCATAACTAATGTGCAGATCAAGTAGGCAAATTACCCTCTCTCCCTATTCCTATTGACTGCAAAGGAAGACAGCGTGATCTGGTTTCTAACTCTGGCAGATGAGTTAGAAACCAGAGATGAATCTGTGCACATGTGATTGCAAAAGGAGGGAGAGGCTTTGGAGGGGGAAACCAGAAGGGGATGAAAAGAGAGGGGGGATGGTAAAGTGTTTTTCTGAAGCGCTCAAATTGCTGTCAAGGGGCCAGGAAAGCTTGGAAAGTGGCCCATGCACTTGTGTCTGCAACAGACAGGAGGGTGTCAGATTCCATAGGCCATCAGCTACTGTGCAAAATTTTTCATGGTGCTTTATTCTGGCACTCAAAAGAAGCACTAGAAAATGGTCAAACCCATTCAGAAATGGTCCCACATTTCCTCTATGACAGGAAGGAACAAGAAGAATTGGGCTTCCGCAGCTGGCTCCACACGCTTCTCTTCCTCTTTTCAGTGTCATCCTTATTGCACATAACATGCCCTTTGCTGTAGATTCATGGGGTGCAGGGGGGGGGTCAGAAGCTCACAGCTTTCTTGCTTTCTCTCTGTATGCCTTTCTCCCTCTCTCTCCCTTCTCTCTGTCTGCTATTTTCCCCCTTTCCTTCCCTTTTCCCTGTTGGCAGCAAAATAATGTCTTGTCTCTGAGTAATGTTCATGGTGTATAATTTACAGCCTATAAATAGATGACTGTTATTAAAAAAAAAATAAAAAAAAAAAAAACCAACCCAAAACCAAAAAAAAAAAAAAAAAAGCCTTCCACATTTTTTATTCCCTAAGCATTAACTAAAACATTGCAGACATAGACGAGCCAGTCACAGTGTAAAGTGTGTGGTGGCCAGCTGAATGGCCAGTTCTCTTTCTCCTCTGATTTCTCATTCAACTTGTTCCACTCCTACTCTTCATCCTCTCCTTCTCTCCAGCTTTTCCTTTTGCCTACCCTTGCCCCCACCACCAAGTCCCTTCTCCACCATGTGGAGCCACCACCTGTCTCCACCACTGTGCTCTCTGCTCCTTGGTCCTGTGGTCTCAGCTGGAGCTCCAGCCCTGGCCAAGCCACAGTGAAGCTGCTACATGAACAGAAAAGCAGAACAGTAAGAGAGAGGGAGGGAGAAAAGCTCAGGCACAAGAATGAGCAAGCAGAAGAGCTGGCAGCCACACTATAAAGCACCAAAATCTTGAGGCTGAGCCTCAAATCCAGATCTCCTGAAGTCTCACTCTTCATGTGCATACCTTGCTCTGCCCACAGCAATGCTTTCCCCTGTGCATGACCTCCTGTGCAATGGAGCTGGCTCGTCTGTGTAAGGTGCCTGGCCAACAACAGCAAACCACTGCCACTTCTCCAAGGTTTTCTCCAACTTACTGGCACCTCTGACCTTCCACATCTGTCGAAGGGTTCCCTTCTTCTCGCGTATCTCTTCCAGGAGCTTTGTTTTCTCTCTGTGTGTCTCTTTCAACACTTGTCCTCTGCAGCCACCCACCTGTACTTTCCCCAAAACCAGCCACCCCTCCAGGCCTTGGGGAGACCCTGTAGAGGCCAGTTTGTGGTGCCAGGGAGGAGCAGAGAGAGGCAGGAAAGCTGGAAAACAGGAGATGTCTCCATGTCAAGGGCAGTAGTCACCCAAGGGGACCCCAGGAATGTGCTGGCATGTGGTAGGGGCAGCTGGGAGAGGAATGGGGAATGTGATGGACTGCCTGGGGGTAGAGGGTAAAATGCATTTACAGGCTAAGCTCTGCAAGGTGGCTGCTAGTGTAGAGGGGTCAGTAAAAGTGGCAGAGGGATGTTCCCTTTGCAAGCTCTAAAGAAGGGATGGAGTGACCAGGCTGTGGAGAAATAGGACCAAGGGTATCTTGCATTTCCACAGTGCCTTGCATGCCCAGGAATCTCATGGGAACAGATTCATACATACACTGTGCTCCACAATGCTCTTGTTGGCCATCAGGGGCTCATCTCCTGTCTTGAACCAAGAGCAATGCTAGCCCCACTGTCTCCCACTACACCCCAGGCTTTGAATGACGGGTGTGAGCTTTGCACCCTCTGCAGCTTTCAGGGAGTGATTGGCTCACCTGGAAACAGACTGAGAAAAAACAAACAGAAAAGGGTTGTGTCCCCTCAGCTGAGTCACCCTGGGGCAGGGCTGTCACTCAGAGAAGGGC
Organism: Pyrgilauda ruficollis; assembly: GCF_017590135.1. Classification (NCBI taxonomy): domain Eukaryota; kingdom Metazoa; phylum Chordata; class Aves; order Passeriformes; family Passeridae; genus Pyrgilauda; species Pyrgilauda ruficollis. The sequence continues at coordinate 5,965,597 of NW_024527266.1, forward strand.
TCACCATCCTCAGCACCCGCTCTTCTCTCCAGGGGTGCAGGCAGCTGAGAGAGTCCCTGGGGTGCAGTCCAGCCCAGGGGACAGGAACATGGGTGCCCATCCTCTGTGTCAGGACATGCAGGCAGTGCAGCAGTGATCGTCACAGGCAGGCAGCTTGAAAGGCCACACCTAGGAAAGACGCATCAGAGCAGCACAAGACTGTATAGTCCTTGGAAATTTGGGTTATTGTGTTTCTGTTTTTAAATAATATCCTGGACCCTTGAAAGGTCTTCAGAATAAGTAGCCTTTTTTTTTTTTTTATCTATGCTTTGTTATACATTTGTGTATTTCTCTGAGTTACAGGATTTAGCATCCTGCAGTCTAGCCCTGAGCTGCTTTCCTGAGCTCTTGAATTTTGATGCGGAGAAAGAAATCTTGTGGAATAACTGCCAGAAATAACACATTGAGTCACTGTTAACATGGATGGCCGGGATTTCTCTCCTCTCCACCTCTAAACATATTAGCAGAAGAAGGGAAGTAGCTACAGTCCTGAGGCCAGGTGCTTCATCTTTGCAAGAGACCGTGTTGCTGGGTACTGGGAATGGCATGAGACCTGGGTGCAGACTCCAGCCTCCTCTTGAAGCCCAGGCAGCTCTGACAGGTGTTGTTTTCACCCTGTGAGCTGAGGGTGGACTCCTAAATGTGTCAAGAAATCTGAGGAGTCTCAGTGGAACCTGTTCCAAGGGGTTCAAAGGGGTAATTAAAAAATTATACTAAGAGCAAATAAAAAATTTAAAACAAAATGTTCCAAGTACCAAACAGCTATGATAGCAGTTCAGCAGGGATTGGTCTGGATTCCCATCTGGACATTAGCCTAGAGATAGCCTTTTCCAGCCGTCCTAAGATGGTTCTGGCCTTTTGACTTGGTATAGATTTATTGTCTTTTACATTCAGACAACTGCCTCAGCTTTCAAATTTCAGCTCTGACTCCTGTATTGTGCTCAGTGAGGAAGAGTTTCAGTACATCTTGTGAGAAGGGAAGAGATTCAGAGCAATAATGCCTGGATTCAGAGAAGTGTCCCATGTGACAAGTTTAGACGTGCCTTTAACAATTTAGTGTTCCTGTGCTGTGCTCTGTGTGTGTGCTCTGCTTGCATTTCTGCCTTTCAGATGCCTGTGAAAACTCATCTGGCAGTGTGATATATCATACATTATTTTCACACAGAGGGGTTGCTTTATTTACTAAGGGCAGATATTAACGTGCAGTAGAGATACCACAGCATCTTCTGCTACTGCTGATGGCTGGGCTGTAATAACTAATTGTGTGGATGCTAACAGCTCATGACAGATGGGAGATAAAACATCTCAGTTATCATCACCATGAAAGTGCATCAGCACAGCTTTTCCACTGGCCAGAGAAGCTCGATGCAGCCAGGCTTGCTGGGCTGTTGCTCCAGTGCCACTGGATGTGACTGAATTTCTACTAGGGTTAGCAGGGCAGGTAGCAAAGGAGGATTCATTCAAAAGCCATGAATTGCACAAGAAGTCCTGGCAGCTGGACTTCTGCAGAGCAATCTGCTGCAGTCACCTGGACCCACTGTGCTGCATGCCTTAATTGCACTGAAAACTGTGTTGATTGTTGCAGTCGCATGGCATTCCCCACAGCCTGTCTAAAAGGCCTCACTGATATTTACCTGTCCACCTCTTCTTTCCGCCTGTGTGTGAGCCCACCCAACTACAGCATCAGCATCCCACTGGCATGTAACAGATAAGTAGATAAAAACCCTTTGGAAAATGCAATTAAATGGCTAAAACCAAGAGAAGGTTACTGCCTGGAAGCAGTAGAAGTAAATCAATGGAAGCCTTACTGTTCCACATGAGCTATTTTACCTCTCAAGGCTGTGGGCCATGCAGGAAGATCATTAACATTCCCAGGTGACAAATGCAGAATTGACAAATTCCAGCCTCAAGCCTTGGTTTTGCATCCCAAGAGGTGACATTCAGGTGGGAGGAAGGAGGAGCAAGCTCTTTTAATTTTGGGATATAAACCCCTCTTTGTTAAGTCAGGGCTCCTGATGGCTTCCAGTTACAAGATAGGGCAGCACCCAAGAATCTGTAGCTGCACATGGGTCATCCACACAGACACAATTCTAAAGGGAAGGACCAACCTGTGTCAATGGCCCTTAAGGATGCTTTCTAAAACAAATCATCGCCAGCTGTGATGCAATTCTACAGTGAAGACAGGTTCATCTCCTCCCTCTGCTCCAGGGCCAAGGGTCCCTGGGTGGTGCTACCAGCTCCTGTGAGCTGTGTGGAAGAGGGGGTATGGCACAGAGATGTCTGGTGGCAAAGTACCTCTGACTGGTCACTGACACACTGCTGACTCCTGTGTACAAGTAGAGTTTAAAGGAGAGAGGTTTTTGTGGGTCTGTGAACAGAGCAGGATCCCTATGGGAATTCCAAGGAGAAAACATGAGGAAGAAGACTGGAAGAGGCAGAAAGGGATGAGAGGGAAAGTAAGAGAGGTAAGAGAGAAGAAAACATGACAGAAGCAGAAAGGAAAGGCAACAAGTAGGAGTGAGATAATGAAACTAAGGCACACAAGTTTATTTACACTTTGGGGTCCTTCTCTTTTCCCCTTTGATGGGTTTGATAAAATCTCTTTTTAAAATTACCTCTCTCCAGAAGTGAGGTGACAGAGGTGAGATCATGGGGAAGTGAGAAATGTCAGTGTGGGCTCTGGGCAGCCTACCTGTCCTGCTCTCCATCTCCTCCTGTTCGAGGGAAAACTCATGGCCAGAGCTGGAGTGACTGTGTGCACATCCAGCATCATACTTAGCTTGGCTGACTTTCATACAGGCCATGACTTCTCCACCTTTGTCTTCTTTGGCTTCATAGCCACACTTGCTGGGCATTTCTGAGTACAGAGGATCTGAAACGTGGCAGAAGGAGGCCAGTGTGAGAGATGCTGAATTTGGACCTATTTTTTTGACAAATCCTCCATCCCACCACTGAGCTGAGGACTGCTGAAGTGGTGTTGAGGATGCAGGGCTCCTCTTCTCTCTGAACTGTGACAAGATGGCATCCCATTTTGATTTGTCTTATCAACAGAGGATCTGGATGCCTCTCCAGAGCTCATCTGGACCCACTCAGTTCTCTTGCCTGATAAAATTTCTGTCTGAAATTAGACTGATGAGAGTGCTTGACTGACACCCCGGGAGACTCACGTTTCCCTTTCATCACCCCTCCAGATAAAAGCTCCAGCTGCAGCACAGCAAAGATAATGTGCACCTCTCCTGGCTGTCCATTTCTTGGAACAGGAAGGAAGCTCATTCCCTGTTCTAGTGAGTCCTTTGTCTTCTGGGCTAAAGTTACCACCAAAAAGGGGAATTAGATTCAGTCTTTGGATGCCTATCATAAGCCACAGCACCAACAGGAGCATGAGATGACCATTTCTCACTGAGCAATACAGTGGCATTTTGTCACTAACTCTACGAACTGCAGGAGAAAGGCTCACAAGCATTATCACCCCAGTCTGTGTGACCCTTTAACCAGGGAAGAAAGAGTTGAACTTCAGTTTGACAGAGATCTATCTCTGTACTGTGCCCATTTCTTCCTGCAACCAGTCTCACTGCTAGGTTTCTAGCAAAGATACAGAGCTCATAAATTACTGAGACATCAATAAATGACTCAATGATTTTAGAGTGACTAAAATGAAACGTATCTTATTTATGTTAATGAAGATGACTGACATCTTGAAGAATCGCTCGCTGCTTTGCAGACTACATACATTCAGCAATCATTCAGCCACAACTAAATGCAGCTACCTCTGGGATGGATTGTGTCAGATGCTTAATAATGTCTGGAAACCCAGTGAAGACATATAGCAGTAAGCAAAAACAGCACTTTGTATGGAAACCAGTAGGGCAAACCTGAGGTAGACAGTGTGTAGCAACAAACTAGGATCTAATGAGATTCTAACCTTCTTTTTGAGCAGTGTTTGACACTGAAATCACAGACTTTGCTGTTAGGAGGTTGGGGAATGAACTCCGTCACCACTGGGGGTCTTGTGAGGCTATTGCATGCTTACTTTATGTGTGTAATGATAGCTGCTTTGTATTCAAATGAGGCTGAAAAAATGTTTGCTCCTGTAAAATGCTTGGTTTACACAGGCACTCAGCAATTGCAAATGCCATTTCAGAACTGGGCAGGTAGGAATGCATGTGCCTCTGTGCTCTGCTTCTGCAAACCTGAATGAGCTGTCATGAGCAGGCACTTGGCTCCCCATGTCACTCAAAGCCAGTATGTCGCATATCTTCCCTGTCTGCTGTTACTCACAACTGTGAAACAAAGAGATAGAAAATAAAATGGTTTGCCAAGTAATTAAGAGAGACGTTTATGGGTTTGCTTTCAAGTCAGTTCTGTGAGTGCCACCTTAGTAAAGCTGTGGATTACTGTAAGGTAAAATGAAGAATGTTCCTTGGTGCATGTGCATGAATCACATTGCAGGTGCTGTGGTGGGTGGGGGAGAGTTGGGGGGGATGAAGAGCCTCCTCAGTTTTGCATTCCTGCCATTTAAGAGCTCTTCACATGAGGTCAGTTACACCCCTAATTCTGAAGGAAAGAGCTTTAGAGGTTCAGGAGGGGTGAAATGACTGTAGCACTGCCCAAGTAAAGGCAGTCTGACCATTTTACACCAGCAGAGCATGGCTGAGGGATGCAGGTGTTGAAGGAATAGAACCAAAACACAATTCTAAGATCTTAATGTATAAATGGGAATTCATGTAGGGAGGCAAAAGGGTCTCCTCTGTGCCTGCTGCTGGAAACTGCAACCCATAGGCCCCTGTGCAGCAGAGGCTACATTAGAGCCCTCAACAGACCACTGGCAAAACTTGTTCTCCCCAAATAGACTCATCTTCTCCAGCTCTGCCCCACAGCATTAGAAAAACTCCCTCTAGACTAAAGCAAAAAACGACCCCACCTTGTCTTCTCTAGAAACAAATGGATTAGAAACAGTTGTGGATGCTTTTTGTCCTTTTGCATCTGAGAGCAAGGAAATGGCTGCTGCCCCAACACCATGCTGAATTGAGGGAGAGCCCAGAAGTGCTCACTGAGGCACCTTCCCAAGGAGAAAGATGGAACCATTTTGCCTGAAACAACTCTCTGACTGCAGCACACACCCTGGATGGATATACACAGCTGCTTTAAAGCAAGCTCCCTCCTTTTTGTATGTTAATGCCTTTTGCTCAGCAGATGCTCTCTGGAGCATGCAGTGTATACTGAAGGGTGCAGACCATGATTCAAATTACAGGGGTGTAAGTGTGAGTGTAATATACCTGGCATGCTTGCATTTCCTGGCTGCACACCGTGTGTGAGGGCAGCCCCTGGCCCATTTGCCCCTCCCTGACACACACAGGTATCTGTGCAATTACAGATTCCCAGGCAGGTCTGTGCTGCATTCACACCCTGCCTGCAGAGCAAGTTCAGAGGGGCCCATGATGCAGAACTGGCAGAGCTGTAAGTCAGGAGAATGAAAAGGAGAGAAAGGGAGGGGAGGAGAGCTGCGTGAGAGGCCGTGCTACCCGGCTGCAGTCCGCAGCCACTTCTTAATTTGCAGCTCAGGAAATGCACAGCCTTCACCTTCCACAGGTTTATCACCCCCAGTCTGCCAAAAAGGATTGTAGGGAGACAACTGGTCACTGCTAATAATTAAGACAGCCAAATGAAAGTAGAGACAAGAGGCAGGGGAGCTGAGAGAAAGAAATGTCCATCCAAAGAACAGGATACTGGGGTCTTAGGCACACTGTCGTGCCTGATCATCCCTTCTCTTTTGCACCTCTAAAAGCCAACCTGCTGTCTGTTCTCTGACTAAAAGCTGAACAGCCTTAGCTCTGCAGGTATTGTGGTGGGAAAACAAGTGCATGCCTAATTTTTGGCTGTCTTGGAATCCCTCCCTATGCTGGATAACACCACAGTCATTCTGACAGCCTGAGAACTGGGGGCAGCATCTTGGCTGCATCATGGTTCCCTATCTTCAAGTGAAATAGCATGAAAATTTTAATGCACAGGAGTCTTGACACCCAAAAATCCCCCTGAAACTCAGGCTGTGTTGGGTCAAACACAGCCATCTGATACCAGCTTAAAAAAAATGCAGTAACTGAAGTGATTCAAATGGAATGGACTGCAAAGACCACATAACCTAGTAATGGGTGTGAACAAGATCAGAAGGAAGATAACAATTATGGGTCTAAAAACCTCAGTAAACAAGACCTTAGATGGATCTACTGCCAACAGTTCAGGAGCTAGATTAAGTTCTGCCTCACTCCTTCCCAGATGCTTGATTTTCCTCATGCCAGGTAGAGGACTGCCCCACAAAGTGTTCCCCAAGGGCTGCAATGCCTAGACAAGACCTGTCTTGGGGATACTCGATTAAATTATTGAAAAATGATCTTCCCCTTTTGGCCAAAGGCTCAAGGTTTGCTTTCAGTAACAGAGCTTTCATACTCATTTACTCCTGATTTACTGTTTAGGAAAACAAGACTGGGCTGTGAACACTGGTGCCAGCGTGACCTGCATATGCAAGGAAGGAACTGGACATGGTCTTCCTGCTCAGGGACATTTTCTGTCCTCCTTTCTCCCAAATCAGCAGTGTGCTGGTGCTGTTGGTTGGCTTTTGAGTGAGCCACAGGACTCATCCCCCTCAGCCAGAGACTGTGAGAGTGTTTAGCTGCTGTATCTAAACTGTAGCATCTCCTTCATGTTAGAGCCAGTGTTCCTGTTGCCGTGTACCTTACAGTGGACAATTGTGAGATTGTCCCTGCTGGGCTGTGAGGTCTGTGTTTTCTGCAACACCTGAAGGTGTCCAGCCAAGGGGGGGGGGGGGCATTCTTTTACATCTCTTGTTCACACTTGGGATTTAGGTCTGCAAGCTTTTCCTGCTGTTCAGACATTAACTAACTGAAAAACCTAGAGAAGGCAGCGAGGTAGGTGGTGCAGGGAAGGAATTTGTGCTGGAGTCAGAGGATAATATATATTTTAAGACCGCAGGGAAGCTGTAGGACATATGACCTTTAGTAATCTCTTTGCTTTCAGGCTTCTTTCCTCCCCATTGAGAGCCTCTCTCCACTGTTCCCCAGGGGATTTCAAGCATTGCTATTATATATAATTGCACAAAAAAGGGAGAATGCTCTGGCCCATGAAAGGAATAAGAGGGATAAACTAATTAATTCCAGGCCACAGAAGTGGAAAAGAAAGCAAATACTTGGCAATTAATCAGGGGCAGCTGAGCCCTTCTCTCCTATCAGATATGGCGGAAAGTGCTAATTGCAGAAGATAAGCCACACAGTGGGATGCACGAAACTGCCTCTGAACTGGGGACAAAAATAACACATTCAGCTGCCAGTACACAGAGGAGAAGGAGGGGGAGCAATGGGCACCCTCTATCACCGTCACCACAAGTTGTAGTGTGGGAACAGCACATTGTGAAGGGTCTGGGCTGCTCTAAAGGATTTGGGAAGAGCTGGGGAAAAAAGGTAGTAGGGAACTGGATGGGAGATTTGACTGTGAAATAGTCCACCTCTCTGTGCATCACTCCTCTCATCTGTGAAATGGGATTTATGGTTCTGTCCCTGGGCTGGCTGTGACCAGGGCATGTGTGATGCTGAGAAGAGCTCATGAGAACCCTCATAAATCTCCCAGCATGTCTGGCTTCAGCAGGGGTCTGCAAGGCCAGCAGAGAAGCTGTGGCTCTCGGGGCAGGTAGTGTGGCAGTGAGTTTGGTAGGGTCACCTGAGGCATGCAGCAAGCATCAGGTAAGCATCAGGTTGGCTGCTTTGCTCGTGTTTGCCTTCACTGGGTTTGGTTTCTGGCTGAGAAACTTTCAGAAGGGATTTTCCAAGGTCTTTAATCACTTCAAAGTGAAGGTAGTGTAGATGACAGTGAGGTTTAGAGGTGCCAGTGCAGCACTAATTTCAAGCATTAGAGCTTGGGAAATTCTTATTATGCTCCTCTCTGTAGGAGAAGAAGCTTTCATATCTCCATGTTTCACATCCCTGGAAGTGTTCAGGACCAAGCTGGATGGAACCAGCAACCAACTTTGAGCAGCCTGGTTTAGTGGAATGTGTCCCTGCTCATAGCAGGGGGTTGGAACTAGATGATCCTCAAGCCAACCCTTCCAACACAAACCAGCCTATTACTTTATGACCACGGGAAGACCTGGATGTTTCAGTGACGTGGAAGACTGAGAAAAGACTCTTGGCCTGCTTCCTTTGCACTTGTGCCTTCCCTCACTGTCATCTTGCTTGACCACTCTGTCCCTACTGGAGAATATAGGCTGCTTTCTCAGATGCAGGAGTTGATAGAGCATTTAAAAAGAGGTCAGTAGCTCTTCTGGGGAAGAGCTGTGGTTGGGGACCCCTGTATGCAGTGATATTTGAGGCCTTCTATCTCCATCTCTTCCTACCTGAATGCCAAATGCTCAAGAACAGCCACAGCGCTTCACTCGGAGGTCTGTCAGCAATCCTCACCTCTTTGATGTTCCTCACGTAGCACTCGGAGTCCAATTACATACACAGACTAACAGGCATCATCACTTTGTTCCTCGGAGGATGCAAAGAAAAGCACAGCTCCCTAAATGTTATGGGTTGTTGTTGGTTTTCTTCTTCCAAGTGCTCAGATCCCCTAGGGGCAAGTCTTTTACATCAGGCCCGGAGGGGACTGATTACCGAATTGTTATGCACGCTTTATTCCTGCCAGAGCCCATGAAAGTTGGACATGTGCAGCAATGCCTGGAATGGCAGAAGGCACTGTGGAAAACTACATACATAAACCCCCCTGATGGGAGTGTAAATCTGGAATAACTCCCTTTTAGCTTCACTAGCCACAGATTTACATCTGTGCTAACAGTAGCTTGGCCCTCCCCTATAATTCAAGGCATAAATGCCGTGTAAATAAGCTCCCTACTTGGGCATCATGTTTTTGCCTCTTGCTTGGGGAACCAGGATGGTCGGCACTGCTCGGGGCAGCTTTCCTGCCCTGCTACTGTCTGTGCCCGTGCGCAGAATCAAACATGATCTGGCAGCTGCTGCAGCAGCCCTTGTATTTTGCTGTCCTATCCCTCCTAGGATTTCAACACATTTGCATTCCTCCTGCTGAAGATGAACTGCAGGCTTCTTCTGCATCAAACCTTCATTTAGGGGAGCAGAATTCATCAATATTTCATGCTGAAGGGGGAGAGGAATATGTATATGTGCATATATACTCTTAGAGAAGGAAAAGGTTAGTGCAGTGAAAAGAAGCTGATAAAGCTGAGGCAGGAAGAAGGGAGCTTTAAAGGATCCATTCCTTCATTTTTGACCTCTCATTGGTTATGCATAATCCTAGGGAAGGAAAAATCCATGTGGCATTGAAGAATCCCTTCTTAATAATTCTTTTATTTGTAGACATCAGTAAGGGCAGTATTTCATGACAGCCAGGCAGAGACTGCAGATAGGTGAAGGGAGAAGGAGAGATAGAAAAAACAACACAGAGAGAACAAGAGACAGTGTGAGTGAGTAAAACACGTGCACACATGGACTGGGGGGATTTTCAGCAGCAAGGCTCCTACTAAAGCCCTACAGTCCTTACTCAGCATAATGTGGCTAGTCGAGTGAATACGATGCTTTTAAAAGTCTCTGGCAGCTCTTTTATTAAAAGCTTGACCGCGAGGCTGGGGTATAAATAATTTGATATTAAACACACATGTCAAAGAAAAGGGTGGTGAGGGAGGAAGATTGTTTTCAAGCCAAAGAATAATTATTCGGGTATATAATTTTAGCTCCAAGCTTCTTGGGGGCTGAAGAGGCAGCACAGGGTGAGGGAATGGTGAAGAGTAATGGTTTCAATATCAGGCAAGACTGCGTTGGTGCTGGCTGCAGCACAAGGTGGGGCTGCCAGCTGGCTGAGGTGCTCCCATGTACTGCACAGGCTGAGGCTCTGCTGCCTGTATTTTACAAAATGGGCTGAGAAATAAGTGTCTGGGCTTTCACTCACTGTCACAGACACTATGTGTTCTGAGTATCTCTACCTACCCTGAATGCACACATACACACACAACACACACAGGGCTCATACCTGGGTGTAGCCTGCACACATACATGCATCTGTCTACATGCTGCAGATGCTAAAGGAGACTCTTCCAGCCAGGACTGCTGATGCTGATGATCTGCATTGCAAAGGACAGGCTACAAGGGTTAAAAGTATCTCTTGGAAGGCAAATATTCCGTGTGGGACTGTGGGAAAGGAGACAGGCAGCAGGGACGATGAGCAGCCTTCAAAACCTGGTTGGAGGAGGGAAGAAGCATTGTAGGATATGCAGTGAGCCTCCACACTGGCGTGCTCCAAGAAGGTTTCCTTTCACCTACAGCCAGGCAGCCCAGCTAACTCACTGACCCACCCCTTTGTCCCCACAGGGTGGGGTTACTTGAGCATGGCCCACACAGGGCCTTTCCTTCAGCTGGTTCAGTGTGCCATCACGCTCTCCCAGTGCTGCATGGGGCTTCTTGCCAGGGCCAGCACTCACCTGCAGGCTGCCCAGCGCCTCCCAGCTGTTTGCAGCAGCTGGCTGTCTTCTGCACAGCCCAAAGCGCCGGGTGCGCGGTTACCTTAGAAACCGCTTTTCCTCCTTTTCCTGCTGCTGTGCATGAGTTAAGTGATGGGTAATGCAGGAAGAATTCGGTCTTCTGCCTCCAACAGGAGAAAAGACCCAGTGCTCTGCAGGCTGGTCTTATCCCTCTCTATAAAGGTGCTCCTGGCTCTGCTACCAGAGTGAAAAGTCCTTGTTTTCTGCCGTAGCTTGGCCAAGGTGACTGTGGAAGAGGAGGATAGGCTTAGACTTTTTTGGTTGCTGGATACCATTGTGGATGCTCTTGTCTGTAAGGTAATTCTTTCTAACCTTGGGCACACATTTTTACCTCAAATTGGATTAATTGAATAAATAAAAATTAAGCTTTATGTTAAATAAAGCTTAGTGACCTTCATACTCTTTACAACATAGAAATACTTCTCCCTTGTCTTAGGATTTTTGGACTGCTAGAATGGGATGGAGACTCAGATTTGCTCTTAGATGGGCATTCATAAATGTGGAGCTGGTAAGGTAATCAGTGCTTATGACCTTGGAACTGGCAGTTTTTTTAACTCTGGGGCAATGACAGTGACAACAATGTCTGCCCCTGAAACAGGCTGGTGGATCTCAGTCTGGTTTCCAGATAGGAAGAATGGCACCATATCAAACTACCACTTAATAGCCAAATGCAGACTCAGCAGGAGATGAGGGACTGAAAAGCAATAAGCAGTTGATCAGTATTCCTCATTAGTTCTGAACAGAAGTCACCTTAGTCTTTTTCTTTCCATTAGAAAATGGATGAATAAGCAAAAAATCTCAAGCCCAAGTTGTGTTCTACTGACATTCTTATTCCATTATTATCTGAGACTGATGTTTAAAACAAAATATTTATTTACTACCAGTTTTTAATTTTTTTCTCTGGCTCATTCACCCATGGGATTGGGAATAGGTGTCCATGGATTCTGGGGAGCTGCAGGAAGAAGAGGGTGATGTCATTTTGTGGAGCACTTGATGCATATGGATCACACGTGGCAGGCAAATTGGAGGGTGGGGAGCCCAGTGCAGAGCTGTTTGTTTGTTGCAGGTTGGGATTTTATCTTTGTTTGCTTTGTGGGTGTTCCTCCACCCCCACCCTAGTCCCCTTGAGCAGATTTCAGCTTCTCCATCTCAGCTACATGTGGCTTCAATTACCCTGAGCGTTTGCGTGGCTCAGTGTTCAGGGAAAGGCTCCGGATCATTACTGTGAAATGTGTTTGATCTCCTCTCGCCTTTCCATTTGAAATGGAAATAACTGCTCTCGTTAGCTCCTCAGGTCCCCAAGTAATCGTCCCACCGGTTCCTTCGGCTCCTTCGGCAGACTCCCTCCTCCTCCACCACTCGGGAGAGCTAATGATTAGCCTACTCCACTTCAGCAAGAGGTTTTTTTCCCTTTCTCCCAGTGTCATTTTGATCCGGATTTGATAATTTCTTGTTCTTCCTGCTGCCAGCAAGTTCCTCTTTTTAGTGGTCCCTGCTTTTGCCCTCCTGACTCTCAGAATTTGCTTACCTTTGCGTTACCCTCAGAGCAGAAACAGAATTTCCTCCCTACGTTGTGACTCCTCAGGACTGTATGAAGAAACAAGAGATCGCCTGGAAATTCACTCTCCTGTCTTTTTACTTGGGTCTTCCCTTCAATGGCACAAATGGTTGAAGGTGGTCCTTTTTATTGGTTGGTTGGTTGGTTGGTTGGTTGGTTGGTTGGTTGGCTGGTCGGTCATCCTCTTCACTGCGTTTTTGTCTTCCAGCCAGAAATTGTTTGGCAGACCCAATTACTGTATTAGTCCAGCTCAGGAGTATGGAGAGGATGTGACTGTGTGTTAATCTCTCCACTAAAGCAACCTTTCAAAAGAGGTCTCTTGCTACAACTGCAAGCCAAGGAAAGAGAAGGGAATGAGTTTGCAGTGCTGGAGAAGAAAAGCTTGACTTTCCCCATGATAATTTTTTAAAAAATCTAACTGTCACAGCATTTGAAAATGCCTAATGCAAAAAAGACCACCAGTTTCTCAGGTTCTGTAGGGCACCCCAAATGGATCGCTCTATCCCTCTAGTGTCATCTTCTTCCCACATCATGATCACCTCCTTGCCTTTTCCCTCACTAGTCTCTTCTTCTCTTCCTTTCCCCTCACAGCCCTCCCCCATTAGGCTGCTGGACCTGCTTTCTGCAGTATCCTTGGCTCCCATGGCATGAGAGATCATCGGCTGGAGCACAGGCACTCCACAGCAGGTCCATGTGCAGGTTTTTCTTGGGCTGCACATCAGCATGGAGGAGCAGCAAAAGAGCTGCCTAAGGCACAAGAGCGCCTGCTGCAGCCCAAAAGCCCCATATTCATCTCCGCAGAACATAATTAACTCTGCTCATGAACACTCTCTTATCTGAAACACAGAAGAAAAATGAGCTGCGGCGAAGGGAGACGGGAGAGGGGAAAAAAAGAAAAAAAAAAAAAAACAAAACCTCTCTCCCTGTTGACGTTTGGCAGCGTAGCAAGGCAGCAGATGGGCAGCCAGCATCCCATGGTCCTGGCAGGCACAGACCAGCCGACCCGTGCTGCATCCCCAGCTCTTGTTCACAGCCAGGCAGGGTCAGGCCCCCTGCTCCCCTTGGGGCATTGGAGACTGCTGATGCTCAGCGAGGCAGCCTGCGACTGACGCCTCCTTCCTGCTGTGAGGTCCTGGCAGCATGTAGCATCCTTGTCCTAATGTAGGTGATCATTACTCCCTCCCTCCCTCTCCTCCCAAACACAGCCTGTCTCTCCTAGAGGAGGGTTTTCCCCTTTCTCCGAAGATGGGGATGCTTACCTGTCTGAAGTATATGTAAGGATATGCACACCGCAGTGCACATGGTGGTGTTTCACGTGCAATATTCTTTGCTGAGTCTGGCTGTTGAAAACAAGGCCCCACCAGCCATTTCCAGCAAACAATAAGTCTATTTTTGAAGGAATATGGTAATTTGACTTCTTTTCCCATGGCTCTGAATACTTTATCTTGGTGGTTTCCCTCTGAGCAGGTGTTCCCTCCTCTGTGGCAGCGGGGTGTGCTGGTCCTTCCCTGTCCGGCACGCCCGCCGCAGGATGAGGATGACAGGCCGGAGGGCTGAGGCTCAGCACATGGGGACGAGCCACTGGATGCTTCTCCGGGATGCCGGAGCTGCCGAGCACATCGGCTCCCCGCATGCTCGCTCTGTCACACTTGCCAGCTGAATTCACGGGAGCTCGCTGTGGGCTGCCCCTCCGGTCCCAGCCCAACCTGGTAATTGATGCAGTAATCCTCTGGATTCCCTCATTAGCAGCCGCTAATGGCCGTCGCGTTAGCAATGAGCAGCGCGAGCAGCGCGATTCAATTAAGCCTCTAATAAACCCATTGTAAACGGCAATAGCCGCGGAGTTCAAAGGCAGGATTACAGAAACTCTTCCCAATGGCTTGTGACAGCAGATGGGGGGTGCGACTCGCTCCCATTAATTGACTGTAATGGACTGAAAGACTTAGAAACCCACTGCACTGACTGGTGGGAAGACTAGGGGACGTGGGGAAGGAGGCAGGAAGGAGGCTGCGATTCCTGCACCCCGCCCGTCAGAGCCCTCGCGTCCCTCGCCAGGCTCCAGCGCCGTGTGCGGGGGCAGCGAGGCTCAGGGCGGGCCGGCACGGAGCGCGCACGGCAGAGGTGACTCCGTGAGCTGCTCAAGAGCACATCGTGGTTTCCTCGCACATTTAATTTGAAGTGACTTGGCAGGTGATTTTCATAGATAATTTGTGGCCTGTCACTCATCCAGAAGACATTGCAGTGAGCAGGGCTAGGCAGAAATGTTTCACTAAAAACTTCTTCATTCCAACGGTTGTGGGGTCTGTTTCTTTGTTGTTTTGCTATTCCCTGGATAAAAGTTGAAAGAATCTTGTAAAATTCCTTTTTGGAGAATGTGAGATAAGAAAATTTAAATATGAAAAAAAAAATCAGAAATTGCCGGAATTGCATTTGAAAAGATTTTTTCTTTAGAGATTCTTCTTCACTACTTTATTCACATTATTAACGATGTGAAGATTATACATGCTGACATCATCAGAACTTATTTAAAAGCTATAAAAAACCCTAAAACTGGAAAATTAAATAAAAAAGAAGTTAGAGAACTGAATACATGATTTTGAAATGTTTAAGTGATTGAAACATTACCATGTTCTATTTCTTGAGAAATATGGCATATTCATTTCAATTTCTAATTGTTTTAATTAATTTCATTCTGCATTTGCACTAATTAGGCCGGGCAGGTAGGTCACATAATAGGTCTTTGTTCTCTTGTTGGATGTGTGTGATTCCTGGAATCAAGTTTCTCATGTAAATCCTGACTACAGAGGATATGAAATGTATCTTATCACATCTCCTTTAGGACTCATTTAAACGTTGCTGGTTCTGCAAACACACTCACGACTGGACTCGTGTCCTAGAAACCTTATGAAAATGACCACAGGTGGGGTACTAACACGCAAAATGATTTCATAATTGAAATTAAAGTTTCCAGCTGATATTTTTTTGCCTTTCCCCTCCCCCATGATGTCTTTGGTTCTGCAGCCTCCTGGTTCTACAGCCTTCACACTTTGCATCACCTTGAAGCCACACCTTGCATGAGCCACAGCTCAGGCAGTCACAGCGGGAGCCCAGGGCCACGTGCACTGCCGGGCTCCCATCTTTTGTCCAGGCTCAGTGGCTCACAGCCCTGTTGTCTGCACCAGAAGGTCTGATCTGGTGGTGCAGGGGTTTAACACCAGGGTTCGCCCAGCCACGGGCAAGGGTGAGTCAGGAAGGAGCTGCTAGCAATAAAGTGTACATGGGCTTGATCTGCAGTCAATCTCAAATGCTTCTGAATCAACTGGACATTCTCTCTTTGCAACCCAGGGATTTCAATATCTCTTATGGGCATGGGATATAATTGCATCATCATGCAGTTCTCCTTCCAGGCTTGATAATACAATTACGTTCTCTGGACAATTCTCAGTACATAGAGTTTGGAAGAGCTGTTAGCACTTGGTGAACCTGTTCTGGCTGGGATTTCAAGGTAATGACTCCCTGACACCTCCTCTGTGTCCCCAGGAGAAAAATCTATTTACCACTGCATCTGACTCAGCCCAGGAATAACAGCAGGCTTTTATTCTCTGCCAGTAATGCCCTGGGCAAAGCTCTTAACCTCCTTGTTGATGCATACAAATCTAAAAAGACTCCATAAGAAGCAATGTAAGTTTTCCATAAAAGTACAAGGCCTGCACATAGCAAAATAGAAAGAGAGAAGGAGAAGAAAAGAAAACTGGCAAGAAGGCAAGCTGGTCCAAAACCAGCAGCAGGAACCTCAGTTCCACTTGCCACAAAACTTAAGGACAGGTACAGTTCTTCTCACTCCCTGTGTGAGAAAGTGAAGCTATTTGTCTTTCATACATGCTCTCACACTTTCTTTTCCTATCACTCCTATATTTACTCAATCATTCTGGCTGCAACATATTATTGGATACTCTTCTGGATTTTGAGGGACCCCTTTCTCAGAAAAATTCCTGGGCATGTAGTCCCTACTTACTGAAATTGAGAGTTGAGCAATTTCAGGATGTCGAGTAAATTAACAAGAGCTTGAATAAAGATATGATTTTCTGTTAATGTAGAAATCCTGTTTTACAATTTTAAGGAACCCTCTAACCAAATATGTTCACTTGCACAACCATGTTCTTTCATTTTCTGTCAAATAAGATTCTGACTTCATGTATCGTGATCTATCTGTGCCTCACTGGGAGTTTGGACCAGCCTGTGTGCTTGCCAACCTTGACCTTGGAGATCCTCAGTGTATAGGCACCATTTGAATTTACTTCTCCAAATCCCTTTAATTTTTTTTCTTTACTGAGTGTACATGTGGCTGTCAGTCACATGCACAAAAAACCTGCGATACAGAGGAGGGAGAGGTGCAGCACTAAGAGAAGTTCTCCTTGGACTGGAAAAGCTTAGCCTGTTGCATCCACCCTAGAAAGATGGTCTGGATGCTGCATGAGTGTATCAGAAATCAGGGCAGAACAGTTCAGGGGGCCAGGCAGGATGGGGACAAGGCGTAGGAAGGTAACTCTTTCTTAAATTATACCCTTGGAGTGCATGTCAGCAGGGACAACACTGAACAACTCTGAGTCGTAACCTTGCCTCTGGGTGCCTGTCACCACCTCCAGTTTCTGTCTTGTCTTTTTTCCCTTTCCCTTACCCTTACTTCCTGCACTCTTTTGTTCTCTTAATTCTTGCTTCTGAAGAACACCGCAGCATTCATATGTAAATTGCACCTAGTGCTGCAAGGGGGAGTGTGTCTCAAGGAGATATACATGCCACTCTCCTCCCGTTGCATTTTCCACTCCTCTCTCTCCGTCTAGGGAAAGAGGCAGGGATAGGACGTGTGCGGGATGGGGAGATCCCACGCATGGCCTCCTCCTGCATTTCCTTTGCACCTCTGCCTCCATGCTCCCTGTTTCTGCAGTTAGCAATTAAAGCTGTCATCTCTCATCGCGCCCACAGTGTGTGGGGCGGTCGGTGCTGCAGGTACCGCCCTGCACCAGGGTCATCCCAGGTACCAGTCTGTCACAGCCCAGAGCTGCAAGGCTGTCCCATTCCTTTGACACAAATGTGATGACTGTCACAGTGTCGTTGTTTGTATAGGTCTAAGTCAAGCAGAAAATCACATACAGACACACACATGGAGTGATTTTTAATTTTTTTTTTTTTCCACCCAGGAAAGGGATTTTCAGGAGAAGTCTCCCCCAGGGGACTGGAAACAGAATTTCTTCATGTGTAGGCAGTGTGCTGGCAGGTTTTTGTCACTTTCATTCACTCCCTAGATAGGTTACTGGGGGCTGAGAGCTACTGCTCTTCTCTTCCCTGTCATCTCTTAGCCAGATAATCAGCTTCAAAAATCAAAGATTTCTGTCCTGCAAGTCAATGGAGCAAAGCCATGTAGTGCACCCTGAAAAAGGAGAAGAGATCTACCTGGACAGCTTTCCTATTCTGCTGGGTACTGATGCATTTATTCTCACCACACACCATGGTCCAGATTTAGCTTATTCAGCCATGGCAACCCAGCTGCCTGGGACCTGCGCTGTATTTCTCCCAGGCTGTGTATGACGTGTTCCCTCTGCTCTGCCCCTCCTTGCCCCTTCTTGAGGAGCAGGCTCTGAATTCGGCACAGGTTCAGGAACATTTCACACCAGCCACTCACCCTTTCAGTCAGTGCTGCCAAGGTTTCTGGACTGAAATATCAGTACAGCTGGTTGGAGACAATCACCTTTCTGAGCCCAAGGGATGGTCGTGCAATACGAATGAGGTGTTGCTTTGTGAGGATGCTGGCTTTCCCAGCAAGCAATACTCCATGCTGGAGCACTACAGAGGTGAGAGGAGCAGCAGCACCTGCAAGCCCTGCATAGACCCAGGGTGCCATGATGGGAAATGCTGCATGCTCCCTGGGATCACCCACTCATCCATTGGTAACATTAAGAAATCTGATGTTGATTATTGGCAACCCTTTTGACTTTTGTTGTTGCAGCTGCTGGTCACTGATGCATCTGATGTTGGGCCCCAATCCAGAGTGCCTGCAGGTTAGGGGAGACTTCCCTTTGTGTTTAGCAGATTCTGGCTCAGAGGTGTGCTGCTGGAAAGAGAACACTGGACTGTCTGCGCTTTGGCTGCCAGGGTGGCTAACCCTGGTTTGCCTCTCTCCCTCGCTGCCCGTGCTGACAGGGCCTGAGCAGCTCTGTGGTGAACCTGCAGGATACAGGACTGATGCAAAGGGAGATGCACCAGGGGACCAATGGAAGTGTGGAGGGATCTGAGCAAAGGATTTCATCCTGCAGTAAGGCTGAGATCAGCTTTTGATGAGTGCATGGTTGGATGCAATAAAGTAAAGCCCTTTTCTCTGCGATGCATCTGAGTTAGCTGAATGAGAAGGAGCAGCTTTTTAAAGGATATTTCTCTGCAGCAAGGCTGTGCACAGTTTTCATGGCTGAATGCAAAGATGGGGCAGCACTGGCTCTGGTTACACTGAGAGCAAGGGATGGAAGCAGGCTTGCAAGGAGATGTGATTCTCAGCAATGTCAGGTGTATGAAATGCCCATTTATTAGGAAAGAAGCAGCAGTTTTATGCTTTTGATGTCAGCTACTGATTTACAGTGATTTATATCAACAGCTACAACCTGTATCTACATAAGATTTCTCACACGACTGTCAGGGCTCTGTAGAGGAGAGAAAAAAAATGGTCTTAGGCTAAAATTCTAAAGCCAGAGAGCCAGGTTCTTTGCAGGACTCTGCCAAAGCCTCCTGTATACATTTAGAAAGGTTGCTTTAAGCTTAGCCCTTCATGCCTGAGCTTCTCCATCTCTGAAATGGGGACAATAACACTTTTCATCTTCACACAGAGGGGTGGGTGATGGAAACTTCATGAAATGTGATTTAAAAAACCCCAAACCTTTAAGATATTGCAATAAGAAATGCACAGCTCCTAGCAATAACATCCCTTGGGTGAAAGAGCACACCAAAATCTTTAGTAGTCCTGCCTTGCTCTGGGCCTGTCTCCAATGAAGAGACACTCTGTCTCAGTCTGGATTAGATAGATATGCCCAGGCCAGGATGCATTCCTCCAATCACTGCTATTTGCATGACCTGATACTTAAAGGAGTCAAAACAGACAGGGTGGAGGCACAGCACCAACCACAGGGGTAGGGCTGCCAGGGTCCATGGATAGCTCTGATCTCTACTAGAAACTAATGTGCACCCCTAACAGCCCCCTTGTGTCTGCAAAGCGTGTATTCTCCTGTTTCTATCAGAGCCCAGCACCTAAGGGGCACCACTGCTCCATGTGGGAACCCTGACTGACAAACCTGGCCCCACTGCAAGGCGCCAAAGTATTGGAAAGGGGCTGTGTGTGTCACAGGGAGTGAAGGTTGCTGTTTTCCCAGCCAGGTGGGATGTGGGAGGAGAAGGCTCTGTCCATAGGTCACCCCTGTGTCTTCCTGCTGGGATGTTTAATTTTCTTTTCTTTTTTTTTTTTATGTGGTTGTATTTTTTTTTAGGCCTCACTGAATAAATTAACCAGTTGGGAACACTAAACATGATTTACTAAAACAGAACCAAGAGAAGACATTGTTTTTTGCTCACGATAGCCACAGTTGGACTTGCCCAGTATAAGCAGAGAAAATTAATGATTTTCCTTTACTGTGCCAGGTCCAGAGAGGAATCTCTCTTCTCATTTCAGGATGACAGTGAAAAAACATGGTCAGTAAGAACAGATTTGTCGAGCTCAGCAGATCTTCCTTTATCTTAATGTCCAGATTCTGCCAGCCCAGAAATTACTTGTCTGAACCAGGCCTTTTAATTACTCCCTTTGTGCAGTTCTGGGAGAAGCATCCCAAGTTTAAGCTACTTGAGGGCATTCCAGCCTGCTGGAGCTCTTACCCACGGCTGATAGGGTCTCCAGCCAAGAGAGGAGAGGCTGCTGGCTGCAATGAGCAAGCAGATACCTGTGTTTTGTCCCACAGTGGTCTGTGGTGAAGATACAAGAGTGTTATGTGATACACGAGTGTTATGTGAGGCTGTATTATGATGGAATTAGATAATGGTGTTCTACATAGCAATTGTCTCCCAGGCAAAGATCTGTGTGGCTCAGAGCACTATGCTGGCTCTGCATCATCAGAGGTGCTAAACAGATGAAAGGCCTTTAGTCCATATGTCTTGAAGTTCGCCACAAGTAGAAAATATTGATTTGTGGTGAAAAATTTAATTTCTAAATTAATTGAAGAAAGAGATCATCCTGCCTCAAGCTGTTCCATTTGCATAAGAATGAGATCACCTTAGACAAGAACAAAGAGACCCTTATACATAGTGAATCGTGCAAAAAACCCCCACAAATTAGCTGGAGGTGGGAGAGCTGAACAGCCACTGACAGGACAAAATTAGCTAGTCTGCATCGTAACTGTTATAGAAACAACAAGGAGGAGAGAAAACAGACCTTTGAAGAAAACATGGGGTTTTTTGCTCTGGAAAATAGACTCATGAAGTACATTTTGGCATACTTCACTTGATTGATAAATGACCTAACAAAACATGCAGCACTATCTGCCTGTCCCAGTCTTGGTGTGGCACTCACAGAAATTTGCAGAACACTTTAACATCCCCCAGCAAAGGTGTTCAAATCTTCACTTTTACCCATAGGTCTACTTATTGAAATGTTTATGTCCATGCAAGAGGCAGGTTTTAAAGTATCTCTGGCACATTGCCTGCATAACTTGTCAGTTATAGGCAACTGATTTGGCAAATTTTACCGTGGGCTGCTGTACATTCATTCTTCTAGGCTATAGCTTTGCCTTAGCAATTCCCAGCAACAGACACAGGTGGGGGCAGTTCTGACCTCCAGGGAGCATCAACACAACCTGCAAGCATTCCTGGGTGCACATGGACACTTAGCAGCTGGGCTGGGGTGGGCAAGGATCCCCTGCCTCCTAATAAATCCACAACTGGGATAACTCAGGAGCAGGCTTTTCTCACTGAGCCCATATGCTGCAGCCTCTTTCCCCAACACTTGCTTTGAACAAGCGCTTGAACACATGCTCAGCATGACCAGTGGATATGCTTGTCTCTTGTAAGGTCTCTCAGGAGCTCTGTGGCAGACCTCAGAGCTGGACCCAGGTGTCTGGGAACGGACCAAAATTCAGGGCTCTGCATCCCTGAAGCAGACCAAGGTGACAGCTAGTAGCAGAGCTTAGCTATGCTGCAGGCAGCTCTTCATATTTCTTTTCTTCATACACACACACACACACACACAGGATATGCTTGTCTCTTGTAAGGCTCACCTCACATCTAAACTCTGATAAAAAACTATTCCTGGCTTCCAAACAGGCAAATTGCATAGGGATGGGGGAAAGGAAAGAAGAAACAATGAAACATCAAACCCTTATATTTTTTCATGGCAAATGTTTGCTCAGCTCTTCTTCTGACTATGACTAAGAATACTTCATACTCAAATAATCCGTCACACTTAATGCTGTTAACTTTTCAATACCAACTGTACAACCCACAGAGTATACAAAACCCTTCTGGGATTCTTTATCATCACAGAAACAACTACAGAAGACATTTGTCCTGCTGGTGAAAGGCACTAAAATCACATGATCATCTAAAGTCCTTCCAGCCCTTTTCCGGCTATGAAAGATATAACTGATTCACAGGTGAGACAAAGCCTCATTGTTTCTCTCGTTATGTGGTTCTCCCTGGGAGTTTCTTTGTAGAAATAGTGTGGGTGGGGGTAATAGCCACTTCAGAGACGTGGCAGGTGTAAGGGAAGCAGTAGGGGACCCTTCAACTAATACCCTTCTGAAATTGTCTTTATTGGGTTTTTTTTCATTGCTGCAGTCTCCTACATCCTCATGCCCTGGGGATAACTGCTGCCTCTGGAGCTGTGTTTGGCACCAGGAGACTGCTCTGGGCTGTGCAAACTGTTGCTCAGGGCTTGGGAAGCAGAGAAGAGAGGAAGGCTGCTACTGGGCATTTGGTGGCTAGAGAAACTGTTGTTGGTGGCTACTGGCTGCTCTTCCCAAGCCCTCTGACTTGCTGCTGTAACAGTGTGTGTGTGCTGGCTGCCTAGCCTGGTCCTGGGTGAGGGAAACGGATTTTGGGTTGTTTGGGAATATTTATCTAAGCTGGTTTATATGAGCAGAGCTGTGCTAGTGAGTGTCAATGATGCTGCTCTGGAGCATGGTGATTTCTTAATCTTTCTGAGCTGTACCCATAGAAGCGTGCCCAAGTGCAGCCTTTGGGTGCCTTTGGGAGTAGCTATGGCTTAACTCCATTCAGGAGCACACAGATTTGTCTGGGTGAGGCTGCTCCTGCTATGTGTGAGTGCCCAGGCCTTGTTATGAGTGGCAAAATTTGCACAGGAGAAACTAGGGGAGTGTGTGGCTATTTAGCAGGTGAACATGCTATGACCCAGCTGCACTGGTAACAAAAGCTGAGCTGACCCAGCTTAAAGACCTAAAGGGAGAAAATGTTACGTTCAAAGGTGTTTTAGGATTTTCTTAAGTGTGAATACTGCTGGGATATGCAGGTGATGTATGGATCATCTCTGTTGACTGCAGTGATTCATCCAGTGATCCTATGCACAGGAAACCCATACACCTCTTAGATGCCAAAAATCTGCTGTGGCTTCACTACAAATCTGAGTGCAAACCCTGAATCCACATACTTACCTCAAAAAAGGGCATTTCACTAGCACTATCTCTTCCTAGTACTGACTTCAAGATTTACTTTAAATAGATTTAAATAAATGTTTGGCATGAAAATAATATTTGACAAGACAGACTGCTTGACAGAGCAAGCAAAAGCCTAGCTCTTATTTTGCCCATATCTCTAAGTCATGGGCCATTACTCCTGTTTTTTCTTTCCAAATGGAGTCTGACAATGCAGCGCTGTTTCCCTCATGACTGAGGCTGGAGCAAGCAGATGAGTGTGGGACCAAACCTCACAAGGAGCTGGTCCTGCACCCAGGCACTGCCTCACTGATATAAGGTCACTCTGACATCTACAGGAAACTCTGGGCTGCTCTCCCGAGCAGAGAATATTGAGGTCAGACCTGTGAGACTTGCCCAGGAAGGAGTTGCACCAAGCTCACTCTTGAGTCCTCTGAGAACATTATGCTCCCTAATTTAAGTGGGTCCTACAACTCTCACATACAAAAATCTGTCTGTGATGTCCATAGGTGCAATTCATCCACAGGCTTCAGCCTGATTCATGCTATGAGAAGTCTCTTCAGGCCTGAGAGAGATTACCAACAGATGCTCAGCTAAAGGTGAAGTGGGTCACTCTGGCCACTGAGGCTATGTGGAATTTAATGGGAACCCAGCAGGAAAGCAGTTTGGGCTGGGTCTTGGGTAGTGACTCAGCACAAGGGAGGGGATGTAGGGAGCATCTGGATGTAGCAACTTTTTCAATCATATCTCGTATCTATATGGAAACCTTTACATTTCTGGATAAGATGTTCACTTGACATAACCAAACCTGCAAGGTCTTCTTGCTGAATGCCCAAAGTTAACCTGGGTTTTCAAATTTCAGGTTGTGTTTACTGCAAGCAATAAACCTGGGAGCAGCAGGACTTATAGCTATCCAAATTGTTAAATGCAAACTGTTAGGTAAATGGTACAAAGAACAAACTATGTAGGCCATCCAAATAAGTATCATTTTAGGGCACTGACAATTAAACCATTCAAAGTTTAAAATATTCTGTCTGAATGAATAGGGAGATGTAATTCGGTACCCTTTTCTGCAGAAGGTGTGTTCAGGTCTGGCTCTTTACATTGGTAAAGGCACAAGCACAGACATTGTCAGGATCCTGTGGTGTTAAACATTTTTCTCATCCTGCATAAAAGTGACCCTTTTCAGTCTCATGCTATCTCAGAGCACACATATAAAAGCTGCCAGCTCAGGTGCCCGCTGCAGGGGAGGGGAAAAGAGTCATGGAACAGGAACCAGAACAGCTGATACAAATTACCTCTCAAATTGGAGCAAATGCTCCCAGAAATGTCACCTATTAAAAGATCAACTAATAAGTTCCTGCTGCAGCCCAAATAACTCAAGAGAAAAAAAGATACTAAAATTCTGACAGTCCTCAGGCGCAGATTTTTTCTGAGCTTTGAATTCTGGGGTTTATCATTTTTGTAGTTATTGCAATTGATGAGGCTCTGGGCAATATTTATTTCAAAACCTGCTGTATCCCCTTGAAAACCTGGACTTATCTGGAGAACAGACATGTGACTCCTTCCTCTTGCCAAATCAAGATGAGAACTATAGCAGATAGCCAGAGACTGCTGGATGCCAGGGCTGGGGTGGGTGCTTTGCTGTTTCTGCACATGCTGATTTAGTACAGGTTAAGCTGAAAAATGCAGTAAATGTCCCAATGCCCTGGATCCTGAAAGAGCAATATGGTTTGGATGAGGTTACAAGATGAGTATCTCTTGGCTGCAAAAGCTTTAAAATAAGTATGGTTTGATTGTATCCTAATGGGTAGATTTAATTTTCTTTGAGTGACTCCTGGTCACTTTTCAAAGTCATGTGTATAGTCATTGTGTAACCTACAACTTTCATAATTATAAATATCAGCTATTTTAAGGTTTATGGACCCTTCCTGTCACACATTTTTTGTTTTTCCTGAGGAAAGTTTACTCCTGTGCTTACCAGCTGTGAACTTGGAAGGTCTCTACCATCCTGGCACAGGTAAGGATCTCATTGGTAAAAAGATTTTTTAACTATTGAGCAAACCTATCAGAAAACAACTAACTGATAAAGCAAACCTCTGTAGAGGCTTCTTAGAGCTAATGATAGTGACACCAAGGTTGTAGAGTCCAAACTGGAGGTTGTAGAGTCCAAACACCACTTGAGTCCAGCTGGTTGATAGGATGATGTCTACTTGTGCAGCTCCTGATTGTAGCCTTAGCTGAGTATCTTCTGGTCATCCGCTTCCTGACTCGGGGCAGATGCCACTATGGCCTAGAACCAAGTAAGGATGAATACCTGCTGTCTGCAGTAGCCTGGCATGAGAAAAGCAGGTTTTCCTGGCCAAGCCCTCCAAAACTCCTTGTAAATCAGCAGTTAGCACCAGGGCCTATCACTGAGTGCTGAACAAGGAGAGATGTGTTAATGCCAATCATATCATAACAGAAAGCAGCATGTCCAAGTAGGCCTATAATGAAGTACAACATGTCCACACAAGGGTTTGCAGTTGGACTGGGGATAGCACCCTAGCTGAGACACAGCAGCAATCTGTATCACTCATCTGGTAAGTAAGATAATTTTCTGCCCATATCATAGTTGGCACAGATGTTGCCACAGATCCCAGCTGTAGTAGCCCGGTGGCCTTTGGCTGCTGGTGCAGGAGGATTCACTGCCGGGGTTAGACTGTCACCCACATAACCTAGTTTTAAGTCAGTAGGAATGTTCCTGCAAGGGTAGCAGTTGCACCCATATGTTGCAGTGCAGATGTGTTTGTAATCATGAAATGGTTGGAAGGAGATGATTTTCTTCTCCTGTAGCATAGAGGGTAACATGAATGGTTGTTTGAACAGAGTTACAGCTTTCTGTGTGGGTGAATTCCTGATGGTGTTTATTGTAAGACATTACACCTGGGGAGAAGTATCACAGCAGAGACTCTTCTGTCTCCTTCCAAGCACCATGCAAGGGAAACACTGCCAAAAGGTTAATACTTCAGTACCTCTGGCCTGTTTCCCTCTCTGGCATATTCTGTGTAAGTGCAGCATTGATACAGACACTTGCAGAGCTACTTGGGAGGCCTGCTGCCATTGCACCCTTGGAGCACTGAGTTCCAGGTGAACTGAAAGCCAGATTTCAGGTGAATTGCAAGTGGGGCTAATGCAAGTGGCTCTGGTCTTGTCTGACTCCAGACCCACCAGATCACATAAACAAGATGAATTAAGACGTAAGTTTACACATGAAAAAAAGAAGTATTGTTTATTCAACACAGTATGCAGAACAGGATACTCCACTTTTTGTGTTTTAATGGCTAGAAAAAATTGCTTTTGCAGTGCAGAATGGTGGCCACTTGCCTTCCTGATGTTGTATGGACAACAGGTGGCCACTGGAACTCCATTGCTCTCTAAAGCTTTTGTTGTGGCTTTTTCACAATCTGTTGCACAAATAGTTGACTATGTTCGGGTGCTTCCTGGGAAGCTACCTCTCCTGCAGTCTCCTAGTTGGATTATTCTCAAGCTACCATCAAGGAAGTCTTAATTGCCCTGTGGCCAGTCTGCCAGTCTTATAAGGATGCCTTGGTGATCCTAGAGTGGCACATCCTGGAGGGAAAATGCAGTAGTAGGGGACATCCCACACCATCCATGAGATGACTACAGGGTTTGTACTCCTGACTGGGAAAGAGAATTTTGACTTGTCATCTGGGGAGATGCAATTGTTTGCCACCACTTTTCCCTCCAGATCCTTGCCAGTACAGGAACAAATAATTTGTTCTCTCTCTCTGTAGGGATGCCTCTGCCAGGGGCAGAATAAAAGGGAAATAACAGGGTATATGGAGCCAAGAGGTAGGAGAGTATCTGTGCTGTGCCAGACAAACCAACCCAGTACAATATATTAGGGGAGGACTAGAGCCAAGAGCTCTAATCCACAGTAGCTGTGATGCACCATGTTTCCAAAGCCTTGTACAAAGACATCTCTTCTTCAGATCAGCCTGCTTCCACGGAAAAAGAAAACCGTCAAGTCTCTCTGTAGTCTCTGTCTTTATAGTCTCTATAGGGACATTTCTTGAGGAACATAGTTCTTTCTGTGAACATTAAGCCTCAAAGTTGGCTGAATGAAGGGTAGAGAACAAGGTCATGGCCTTCTGCTCCCCTCCCCTGACACTCACTTGACTGACACCATGAAACTAGATGCTAATAAATCAGCAATCAGCCATGCCCTTCTGAATAATCTCCTGTTCCCCTACATTATATCTTCTAAGACTGGTGATTTCATATAATTTATGTTAGACAAGGGAAGGTTTGGAATTCATGGCCTATAGGAATGCAGGCTCTTTCTATGCAAGTCTCCTCTGCATCTGAAAGAACTCTGCCTTAAGTAATTGTTGCCCTGATTTTAGGATTACTGCTGGAATAAGTTAAAACAGACAAACCAAGCTGCCTGATGCATGGCAGAGGGGGCCAGAGCCATGAGGTCTTTGCTTTCGCCTGGCTGCGCTGATAATGTTTTACGCAGGCAAACTGTGCTAATCCCAGAGCGGCTGGAACTCTCGCTGGGAAGGACACTGCCTGCCACTTCTGTATAATGGAGATGGAGTATTTAGACACACGCAGGCTTACATAATTTTCCTGACTAAGTGACTTCCTTTTTGATAATGTAAAAATCAGATGTACCTTAAATTGCCGTCCTGTTTTCATGAAAGCCTGCGCAAAGCTGTACAAGCTGGGAATAATGATCCCTTGATAAATGAGGGAACTTAACTTCCCAGAAAGGGGGGAAATGGCACAGGCAACATTCTCATAAAAGGTAAAGAAAAAGCCTTCACAAAGGCTCACCCAATACTCCCGTACTGGTTTTGGTTACGGTGCAGTCTTCCCATGGAGGAAAAGGATGTTTTGGTGGGGATGATTTCTGCCCCACTGTCTTGGGGGGGAGGCAAATATGTGTGCCTAGTGAGGGGAACAGCAGTACTTGCTGAACCATGACATGGTGTTAATCTCTCTGTCGTCTTCAGTGAATATCTGCTGGTTTCCATCAAAATGCTCACTGCTGTAAAAGGATGGATTTGAAATCTGATGGTGTATGGGCTTAGGGAGACATTGATTGGTGTGATGAACATCTGGCCAAATGACACACAGGCAGAGATGCTGCAGTTTTCTACATAATATTCCGGCAGAAGAGGTCATACTTTATCCAAAGGGAGTAGTGTTTGAGCCAGTAATGCGTCCATAGGTCTCATGAGTTTAATTTGTAAAACGTGTTACCAGACGTTATAAAAAGGCTGCAAATTGATGCCAGGCTACTGCATTTGTTGAACTTCCCTGGGAAAAGGGCAGCTGTCACCAGCTTCCTGAACTCATCTCCAGCATGGCAACAGTGTCTGTTGGCAAAGATGCTGGCTTGTCACTCTCTTCTGGTTCCCCTGTTTTGCCTCTGCCTGTAGTGTTAACTCCCAGTGAGAAAGGTGAAGGAATCTTTTGATGTGGGTTTTCTCTGTCATATTTTGGAAGGCTCACTGTGTCTGTTTTGGATCTTGCTCAGATGTAAACTATTTGTTTATCTCTTCACTGGTGTAAAGCACAGGGTTTTACGGATGTAGAATCAGTTCTTTACAACTCTTCAGGTAGAAGGCTTAATCCTCTCTTAAGAGTAGGGAAAGGCACACAGACAGAGATTCAATGACTGACTAGAGGCCTAATTATGAGTAGAGAGTAAGCTGGAGATTAAAAATAAGGTTTGAATTCAGCCCCTTAATGAACAGTCCTAGATCTTGCTGCCTCATTTTATGCAAATGTACAAGTAGCATATGTTTTACACAACAGACTCATCGTGTTGACTCATCGGAAGGAAGAGAAAAGGGACTGTTTCTGTATTACCCACTATCTGCCTCTTGCAATGCACTTTCCCTATTTCTGTATCTTGAGCACCCTCCTTGCTCTGGTCTCAAAGTACGTGTGTGTGCTCATGAAGACAGATGGAAGTCTATGCAATCACACTTCAAAGAAAGGGGTAAAGGTGGAGAGGGAAGGAGGGGATTTTGGCAGGATGGAGCCAGTTGAGGAATCTACTCCCTCGTCCTGGGAATGGCACAGATGGGAACACTGTCTGCCAGAGCCTGGACTGCATGTTCTGGGGGGAAGAAGAAAGCCTATAAATTAGGATTTCTTCTTCTTTCTATTTTAACATTTATTTATTTGTTCTTCTCTTTCTTTCCCCTCATTCCTCCCTGCCATCAATGGCAAAACTAATGGCATCATGTCAAAATCTGTTAACGCATCTGCTCTGCAGGTTCAGGCTATCAAAAGTATTAGCTAAGCCAGTCTGCAAACACTTGGTGAACATCTGTCTGCCATCACACAAAATACTCTGGGTGGCAGGGAAAATTAATAAACCTAATTGGTTATGAAGCAGCATTAGACATTGACTAATATCACGCTGGAATTCTTCCAGTGTCCCCAAAGCTGTTGCACACACTCTCTCTGTGCATGGACCATGACTGTAAGGGACTCTAGGAGAGACTTGCTCTGGATTTTGCAAGTCTGAAGTATTGCTGGTTGATGGCATTAATATGAAGTCCCTGCTCTGATATTGCACCCTCTTCTCTCTAATGATTCCACTGGTAATGGCAATGGGTGACTTTCCCCAGTCCATAGATGTTTTGAAATTGGTAGTGAGCATGCTTTTTGTTTCTCCCACTAAGAGTATACACTGCCTTTGAGCATTTTTGCCATGAGTGGCAGAATCCTTGTTTTTCTGGGTATTAGATCCTAACTGTGACTTCAGTGTAAATCCTTTCCTCCCATCTCCCCTAAGAAATAAACTGTAATTATCCAGGCTGAAGATAGGAGAAGGATTCATGAGATAGAAACCAAAGATGAGGTATCTTTTTAGCAAATCAATAGATTTCTGAAGAGTTGAGTAGCACAGTGAGAGCTGTTGAAGGATTGGCAGAGAGGATTAACAACATGAATCTATCCAGCACGAGGCACAGCCACTTGCATTGACTCAGTCTCCTGGCTGCTGCTAAAAAATCAGAACAAGATGAGATAAAAAGACATTCCAAAACTGTCTCCCCTGTGGAGGGTCATACATGGTGGCTGAAAATCTGCACTCCACAGACTGCACTGCAGACCAGGTTTTTACTGTTTTCTGACCTCAGTGAACCATGGCTGCCTCCGGGAAAAGGGAATGTAAGCAGCATGAAGAGGAAGAACTCCCAGGGAAATTGTGAAACAGCAGTCATGAAGAAGAAGCAGCTGTCCTGTGCTGCTGAACAGGGGATCCAACTGCATTAACTCATTTTCTGCTTCTGGATCACCTGAATGAGTTCACTTTCCCAATCTGAAGCAATCTGAGACTTTCTTGCTAGATCCTTCTACCTCTTCTGTGTGGTTATGTCCCAGGTTAGTGACCGGTTCCTCTTTGTGATTCAAAGCATCTTGTCTCAGTCTAATGGCCTAGTGGGAGATGCTAAAGAATCTTTGCTTTCTCCATAAACTGGAGATAGGTGGCAACATTTTGATCCTCACCCTTGGATCTCCACCCAACCTTCATAGCAGAGGGACTGATCCTGGGAGGCTCAGTCCCATACCTGGCAGCTCCAGCAATGATGCTCAGGCTCCAATGAGGTGTTTGCTGTGACATTCCCTGCTTTTGCAAATAGACTAAAAACATTGCCCTTAGACTGAGACTGGTTTTTGGATTTGCTCTCAGCATCCCTTTGGTGGCTGCAGCATCCCTGTGTAGCATCCCTGTGTGTTAGGCCATTCCCCACTGGAGGGGTGCTAAGTCCTCAGCAGACAGCACTTTATGGTCAGCTCCACAGTCAACACTTGTTTGTTTCAACTCTTGCCAGTGCTTATCAGAGCCCTGAAACCATAACTGCTCCTACTCCTTCCCCTCAATACTGGCTTGCATGCTGGGAATATCTCTGTTCCATCTGGCAGCCTCTCCCTTGGTCCTGGTGCTCCCAGTCTCCTTGTCAGGCTGAGCACACAGCACTCTGCTCCCCAGGTAGTTTTGTTCCTTGCTCACCTGAGTGCTGATGCTATGGTAAAAATAATTCTGCAAGGAAATGAGAGCACTGATTGGGATTTAAATAAAATTTACATAAAACTCTGCCTTGAGTACTAATTAATTAGGTGTTAAAAGCCCCTGAAAAAGCAGAAAGGGGGGCTGGTCTGCCTTGCCACATGGGGAGAAGCTATTAGGAATCATAGAATACAGAATCATAGACTCATTTAGATTGGAAAGGACCCTTTAAAGTCCGACTGTTAACTCAGTACTACCAAGTCCACCACTAAACCAAGTAAGTTCAAGTGCCTCATCCATATGTTTTATAAATGCCTCCAGGGATTGTGACTCCACAACTTTTCTAGGCAAGCTGTGACAGTGCTTGACAACTCTATTGGTGAAGAAATTTCTCCTAATATAACAAGGACAAAAAATTCCAATCTAAACATCCTCTGTCGCAACTTGAGGGTGTTTCCTCTTACCCTATTTCTTGCTACTTGGGAGAAAAGACTGACCCCCACCTTGCTATGACCTCCTTTCAGATAGTTGTAGAGAGTGATAAGGTCTTCCCTGAGCTTACTTTTCTCCAGGCTAAACATCCCCAGTTTTTCTTACCTGAAACTTGTTGGCAGCCATGGCTGAGGCTGTGGTCACCAACACTGTGAGCAGCCCAGAGGAGGAAGATGGGGAGGGAGCAGTGTTAGTTGCAGCGCTGTGCTTCCCTTGGCACATCTTTTGCTGCAGCAGTGTTCCTGGAGCTCTAGGCTTTATGGCTCTCAGAACCCCACCTGTGACCCAAAACAGAATTGCAGCCTTCAGCTGTGCCAGAGGAGCCCAGTACCACAGCTGGCCCAGATGAGAAAGATGGGGAGAGAAATGCTGGACCAGCGCTGTGCTCCCCTTGGCATACTCTTTGCAGCACCAGTGTCCCTACTGCTGTGATGGGGAAGTGCTTCCAGCCTCATTTGGTGGTGTCTCCAGGCCTCCTTCTTGTGTGTGTTGTGCTCACAGAAGAGGCTTTTAGCTTGTTGTCTTGTCCACTACCCAGGCAAGTGCCACATCAAGAAGGAGAGGGGCTGTGTACTTCCAAATGTTCTCTGCAGTCCCTCGAGGCAACTTTTCCCCATCTATTGCAACTATTATAAGGGGCAAGATCTGCTGCTTGTGCTGACTTACTGGTTAATTAAGCAATGACATGTACCAGCCTGGGTGACACCAACAATTAACTTGTTCTTCATACTATCTAATTTAATCTATCTAGAATTTTATAGAATGCTCATGAAGAGGCTGAGGGTAGGGAGACCTTTTAAATTTTACTGCAGTTTATAGTGCTGCCAGAACCCCTTGGCCACCATTAGAAAATGGGTCACATAAATGGACAACCAGGAATGCTCAGCTGCTCGAGCTATTTGAAACAGGA
Source organism: Pyrgilauda ruficollis (assembly GCF_017590135.1). NCBI lineage: Eukaryota > Metazoa > Chordata > Aves > Passeriformes > Passeridae > Pyrgilauda > Pyrgilauda ruficollis. Next base: position 5,997,889 of record NW_024527266.1, read on the forward strand.
TTGAACCAACTTGTTGTGTCAGAGAGAACATTTGATTTTTCCTAGACATATATTGGACTTCTCATGCCCCAGCCAGTCCTCAGAAAATTTCAGTAGGCTGGGTTATGAGGCTTCCTTCCTCAGTAGGTCCTTACTACTCAAAAAAGTTCTGCTGTGTCAGACTGGTTTCTCTGCTTTCACAATCTTCAGTTTGGAGGACGATGGAGCAGTTTTGATGTTAACGGGTGTCTTCATGGAGGCTGCCTGCCAGGTCAGCTGTACAGTTTGTCTGGTTCCTGGCCTCTCTGGGAGATATCCCTTTCTCCTCTTGTGCCCACCTGTGCAGCAAATCATCTTTCACTTGTACAGAGGTAGGCTTTCTTGGTCTATTGGCAGCCTACTGGATGGCTTACTCAAAGCTAAGAAGACCTGTCTTCCTGTGAAAATTAAAGGTTTGTCCCAAATTGGACATTCCGCCTCCAATAGAATTATAAGTATTTAAATCATCTCCAGAACAGAATTTTCTCAGAATTTTCTTTCCATGCCTAGTGGTACTCTTAAAGAGTGTAACAGGCCGCTGTGCAAATTTGGAGTTAATACTTTATGTGAGTCAAAAACCTGTCCCTGCTCAGCTTTGATAGCCAATCTCTTTAAGCTTTTTTTGTTAATTTTTCAGAGAGGTTTGGAGCTCACAAAATCCACAGGCAGAGGAGAATCCCCTTGTTGTGCCATTAATTTTTCTCTACAGCTGATCATTAAGTACATGGGAACTGCAATAAGCCTCGCACTATCCCAGCCTTGGCATACACTACATACCTTGAAATGACAACAAATCCCCATATGGGAGTCCCTTTTCATCCTTTTCACCACCCCAAACCAGTCATATAGACTCTGCAAATATTTTGCTCCAATTCTCTTCCCCAGCATTTCTCCCTGTACACATCTGTGCCCCCCTAATATTTTGAAAGTTCCAGTCTCCCTGGCACAGAGATGTGCCTTTCTGACTTGTTTTTGTGTACGTAACAGAGGGAGATCTGTTCTGATCAATGCCTGGATGTGGACCCTTCAAGGAAAACTAAGTGGGTAGCCACCAGATGGTGGGCACATAGTGGATCACCTGAGCTTGGGCCACTGCAGTTCTGGAAAAGATGTGAACAGAAACCCTCATGGTTTTTTCAGTGCTGTAGAGGTTAATTCCTCTGACAAATTCCAGGTGACATTACATGCTGCTTATCTAACCTCTTCTTTCCAGTAGCACTTGGCTATTACTCTGTTGTTTAGGATTTTTACCAGAATGGTAATGGTGCAAGGCCTGGGGAACAAAGTCTATCAATCCAGATTAGAGTTCTTCAGTGCTGGATGCTGTCCAAAGACAGGAAAAACCAGCTGGAGACTGATTTCCTGGTTTCTGTCTTTATTTTCCTATCCCAGTTCTTAGCCCATTTCAACTTATTTAAATTGCAAGTTCAGGCTGAGCAAGTGCATAGTTAGCATAGGAGGCTACATATAGTTTTGGAAAATATCATTCTTCCTAGAATCTCAGATGCTTTCAGCTTCCATTTTTGGGTTATGTATTCTACCTTCCAAGTGAAGTGTAAAAGCAGAGCTGCTCTGTTCTGAATGGATATTGAAGAGCTCACTGTATCTTGTTGTTCCAGGAAGAGTTTGTCCCTTTCTAATGTCCAGATTCTCTTCATCCTAAAATGCACAACACCCTGACAGTCTGTGTAGTGCTTCTGCCATTCTACTGATCAGTGCTTCAGGGTTGGACACCATTTGCATTAATTTGGGATTAATTTGTATGGATATGAAGCTATGCCAGAAAAGTAACATCTCTCCACAACTGGGTGACATGTTCTGTAACCAAGGTGGGATGACTGAAAGCAGCTGTGTCTCCATGCAGTATTCTGATTTTACAGTGTTGAAATCATGTCTAGCCTTCTGGATCTTTGGCAAGGTATCCAGTCAAGATCCAGGGCTCATTTTACCTCTAGTCTTACCTTCACCACTGAAATGTTTGACCCCTGCTCAATAGTATATTATGTTAGAAGCTTGATAAGCATATCTGTAACTAAAGAGGTACATTTCTGAAGAGAGGAAATAACTTTGAAATATGAGTACTTAACTATTTATTCCATGGTTTTATCAAATGGGAGGGAACTCAGTCTCTATTTCTCTTATATTTATCTTGTATCAGGCTTATATTCAATGTTTCTGCAGTTGTCAGGACTTAGAAAGGTTTTACTCCTCCTGTCTTCTGTATTTTCTTCCTTTTCCATCTTTCTCCACATCTCTGGAGACAGTCATAGCTCAAGACAGGATGCAGATCACAAAGTTGCAGAGCTTCAGGTACCTTTGATGTGTTCTGCTTACATGCTCAAGATATTTGCTGAGCTTATTAATTTTCCTGCTAGATGTCTGAACCCTTTTTAGGCCTGCTGCCTCCTAGGATCACCTGGGAATTGTGTTTAACAAATTACAACTTAATGCAGAAATCCACAACAATGACAGCACTTACGCTCTGTCTAACCTCTTCTAATGCCACATTACATTGGCATAATATGGGTCATAAGTTTGTAATAGTTCGGTGAAGCATGCTGCAGACCCTAAATTAAGCCATGCTTTTGTGACTGACTGTGATGACCAGGCAGCAACCTCAGTACCACAGCTGCTCTGATTTATTCCTATACAGAGGAGGACACCTGCCCAAAGCTCCTCATTGACTGAGGTTAGGATAGTCAGAATAATATCAGTTCTGCATTGCCATACTTCCCAGGAGATCTTAGCTGTAAATGTAATTGTTTCAAACTTTTTATTCATATCCCCTGTTTCCTAATGTTACCCCTTCTCCTTATCTAGAGAAAAATCCATATATTTCCTCTCAGTGATGGTGAAGAGAGAGAGTAGGTGGAGTGATAAAGGCTCATTGTCTACAAAAGAGTTGCATTGTATTTGATTCATTTCAGCCATCTCCTATCATTCTAGTGATTGCAAGGGAGCTAACTTGCTCTCACTCTATAAAAAGTCTCAAAACTGCTTTAAGTTCCTGGGCGCTGCTGGTTTTGATTTATTTTTGTTTGTGAATCTAATCTCCTTCATGTGTGTTCCCCTACATGTCTTTCAGGTTTAACGTTATTTTGAGTAAGATGCTTTAACTTTTTTTAGGGATTGCTACTGCAAAGAAAGAAATAAATCACTCTCTCATACATGTGATAAATTCAGTATTCAGAGAGTAATTCTTCTAAAACTGAAAACAGCCACTATGTTTTGGGGGCAAGCCTGTAGATTTAAGGTTGGAAGAAAACTCAAGGAGTCATTTAGATCTTGCTCAGGCAGACAGTGACCTGACTTACTATCACCTTACTGTCTTACAGACACTGGAACCTTAACTGTAATGCCATCTGAAAAAACACAGAAATAATAATAATAATAATAATAATAACAAATCCATCAACATTATATGCAATTTTGAAGCACTGCCACAAACGTGGACTTTTTTCTCCGCTAAAATACAAGCAATATAATTTGCAAGTGGTAAACCCATCATGTTCCCATTTGCTAGCACATTTTTCTAAAAATCTCTTGTATACAACAACCACTAGTTTCAGTCCAGATCTGGTTATGTATTTTGAGTTGCTGGGAAGTGCTGGGAGCTGAGCACAGGGAGCTCTGTGTTCAGGGAGAGGAGCTGTGTGCAGCAAATGGCAGCTCTGGGGAGATGATGCAGACATCAATACTTAAGGACCCACATCCAATACAAGTAAATTTGTCTCAGATATCCTGGTCTGTTAGGCATCTGTCCTAAGGAGTGGAGGAATAAAACCATCTTTCCTGAAGTCAGTGGTCTCACCTCTGCACTGCCATGGCCGCCAGCACAGCTCCAGCTATTGGATATGGTCCAGGGATGGAAAGAAGCTGTGGTGATCTCATTCCTGCTCTCAGCTTCTACTGTGTGCAGGGTAAGTCCTTGCGAGAAGATTTACAACAGTTTGTAGGTGCCTGCCAGGGTCATATTGATATCTTCAGAAACTCCCAGGCACCCAAGTACATGAGTAAATATGCACCTCGTTTAGTCCCTCACAGCATGATCCTGAATTTATCTGTAATGAGAATCTACTGGATGCCTGCTGGGACACCACTCTGGGGAATGGAGCTCTGATTAAGCCCAGAGGACCTGAGTGGCAAATGACAAAAATGATGCAGTTCTGGGAAACTGAACTCACCAGAAACCTTTCCCAGCCTCACTAGCAAGATGTCTTACTCTGCCAGGGCTCAGCCCAGCTGTCCTAACAGAAAAAAAAAAAAATCAACCTGTCAGATTATTTTTTTACTTGCCCAAACATGGATTTACCCTTTCCTCCCTTCCCTCTCTCCCTCTTCCTAATTACTCTGGCCTGTAGTCCAGATTTGACACTGGTCAGCCAAGGGACAGGTTTTCTACACATCCACATGTCTCTTGGTAACTGAAGTCATGTTGATAAACTCTGTAGCAGGTTACTGTGCAGACAGAACATACTTCTTACAGACACAAGAGTCACCAATGAGCTTTACTTCAGCTAAATATGCCATGCATTTAAAATGTCTGTCTTCTATGATAGGATCTTCCAGGCATAGTGATGGAAGGTGTGTGGGCTGTGACTATGCCTCAGCACAGACACAAGAGTCACCAATGAGTGAAGTAGCTTTACTTCAGCTAAATATGCCATGAATTTAAAATGTCTGTCTTCTATGATAGGATCTTCCAGGCATAGTGATGGAAGGTGTGTGGGCTGTGACTATGCCTCAGCCAGAGATACTGTAGAGATCTAACTGAAACATTGAGAGTTGAATGGGATTGGCATGAACAGCACCAGAGGACATTGCAGGAGAACAGGAATGACAGCTGTTGATCACACCTAAGCTAGAAGATCATCAAGATCACACCACATCTTGCAGCTTCTCAAAACACCCAGACTGGGAATGACAAAGAAGACAGACTGAAACCACTAAGAGGTAAGATAAAGGACAAGCCTCAAAACATTAAAGATATACAGGTAAGGCAACTAAAGAGAATCTTTCCTATTAATTCTGAAAGGTGGAACCAGGTGAGGAGACAAGACATCACAATCAGTGTGAATCCTTCAAATGCACAAAAGACAGATCCAAACCCAGCCTGGCCACCTGCCTGAGACAAACTCTAGAGATGTGTGACACATTATATCATGCCCCCTGCCCCCCTGTCTTTGGAAAGAGTCCTAGCTGGAGCACACTGGCACACACCTGCTGGTGCCTGAGAAGATGCAGACATGAAAGAATGAGTGTGAATGAAATCAGGGGTTTAGAATAAAATCATCTCCTCTGATAAGGTCTCTCATTCAACTCTGCTGCATTAGTTGAGATTTGTGCAAGAGCAGAGCACTCCAGTTCCTGGCAAAGGAGTCAGTGTGAGCTAAACCCTAAAAGACGCTCTGCAAAAGAAATACAGAATATTCACACGTAGCTTTGTGAAGGTAGGTGTGTGTGCTCCAAAGCCTGTGGTTAAATTAATTCTTAAAGCTCCTCAATTTGACACTGTTTTCTTCTCCATAAAGAATGTAACTGAAGGAGGGATAATTTTCTCTCCTCCTCTGCTTCTTTCTTTCTCTACCACCTGTTCCTACATATGATGTCTTCTGCCATCAAAGACTATACATATTATATTGAATGAACAAGCCCTGATGCAGGGCTGTAGTCCTGAGGCAAAGGTGTTCAGGGAGTATTAAGAAGGCAGGCTATGAATGGAGAGAAACTGTACAGATTATATAAATCCTTTGTCTTCATTTCCCTGTAAATTCTGGCTTTAACTCATGTGTGTGCTGCAAGACATCTGTCAGATTGAGCACTGCTTATTGAATATATTTAGTGAGGAAAGAAGGGTTGGGTTAGTGCAGTAACAACAAGCAAAGCCTTCATCTCAGTTGACAGGTGGGACTGTACTGGCGAGACCCAAAAGCTCATCTTCCCAGGGACACTGGAAGTGACTGCAATTTCATCCTTCCTTCTGTCCTTAAGCACCTCAGGGTGCCTGGGTAACAGCTGAAGCCCCTATGCACCTTTCCTCCCACTCCATTTTCACAGAGAGAGTGGGGACACTGAATGTGAAATGGCTTCTTTCCTCCTCAGCCACAGCCCTGTTGGCTTCAAGCACAAGTCCTTCTGTGTGAGGCTATAATTGTAACTAACACTGGGGCAGTCTGGTGGCTGTAAAAAGGAGTCAGTGCTTGAAGGGTGCCTGGATCCTGCCTGTTCTGCTGCCTGCCGCTGCGTACACTGAGGCGTGACTGGGTTGGAGGTGGCGGCTGATTTCCTGGGACAGGACATCTGCCTTCACTGTGTACCCCACCAGCACTGTGGCACGTGGTGAGCAGCAGCTCTGTTGTCACCTTACCTACCAGAGCTGGGGAGTCGTAAAGATTCCTAATATTTTCCTCTCAAAGCAATGACACAGCATTACTCATTTTGCCCTCTCCTTCCACAGTAGTTGCCCCAACCCTTGGCCATTTTAGCTGCTCTTCTCCATGCCTTCTCTGACTCCACGCTGCCCTCCTGGGAAGCAGGGCCAAAACTGCCTACCATATCCCAGAGCTGCAAGCATCTGGATTTTATATGGTAGCAAAACGGTACAAAGGAATAGGACTGCACAGTGGCGTCCTGTTCCACTCAGGAATAAATGCCTTCACCCAGTGCTACCCTTGACCCCTTTCCCCACTCATTCCTTGCATTGGACAAAGGTATTTTCACCAATCACTTTAACTATGATATTTCCCCAACCTTTCTATCCTTATAAATGCAACACTAATTAGGGAAACTTTCACAGGGTATGTATAAGAGAGAGACCCTTACTTCTCGTGCTGCAAATATGGGGTCAGCTCAGCTCAAAGCTCAGGCTCCTCTCCAAGCAATGCAGTGAAGGGAGCATGAGTGGATGATGCATCCTCAAGGAATAGACAGCCACCTCTGGGCAGGAAACTACAGCAGCAGGGTGTGGTGAACTAGGGAAGTGTGAAGGTGAGGGCTACTGCAAATAGAAGTGGCTTGGGGGAATTTTGAGAGAAACTAATTGCATCAGTTAGCAGTTGTCTCAAGGGGAACCTCTCTTAAAACAATCTTGCAGAGTGTCCATCAGACAGTAGTTCTCATGACCTTGCTGAAAGACAAGTGGAGCTGTGAGGCAGAGGAGCAAGAATGGAGGAATAAGAAAGGACTTCTCTGACTCTTTTCCTACATGTGAAATGCTAATTCTAGATAACTTTGAATTTCAGTGGGAAGAACAAAATATCTAAAAATAAAATGTCTCTTCACAAGAGCCATATTCTGTTTAGAAAGAATTGTAGCATTTGGAAATTGCATTTATTCTCCAGCATTTGCTAACTGGACCATGGCAGGACTTCAGAGCATCATTTTCCACTCATAATACAGCTTCTAGCACTGTCAGTGCAGTCTTTTGCCATTTTATTCAACAACTTTCAGGTGGGTAAATGGGAGAAAGGGGAAGTCTCTGCTGTACTGCGCTGCATGATGATGGCTTTGGGAAACCTCCTTGGGCCCTGGTGGCATTGCATTTGCCAGCTGGGTGCTCTCGGGGAGATGGCAGCATGCAAGCACCCCACCAGACAAGGGAGGGGTTCTCAGCTGGTTGAGCATAGCACACATGCTTGTGGGGTGACTTGTGGCATGGCATCCTGTGCTCAGCTCCTGAGGTATGTCTGGGTCAAATGCACAGTGCCTGGGAGGCCAGAACACCCCTCAGAATGGTGAAACGGCCTGGCAAACATATTCGCCCATTTTTACCCTGGCTTTAACTGAACTCACTTCCATAGCAGAGACAAGTAACTTGAGCCTTCTGAGTCTTAGTGTCACCAGCTATAAAAACGGGGTTAATATCAAGCTTACCTACTTTCTAGTGAGTTGCAGCTAATTAGAGTTAGTGTTAGTTAATGTTTGCATAGCCTTGGGATGTGAAAATGGTAATAGCATGCTAAGTATTACTCCTGGTGCCTAGACACCATGATTCCTCATAACCAGAGCAGTCAATTAAATTAGCTGTAAGTGGAGAGATACAGCAGTGAGGAAGGCAGAGGAGATACAAACTTCATACTGTGTGCATGATGGCCTGCAGCTGCAGAGGGCAGGGAAAGCTCTGTTCCTGCTACTGAGGGAGCCAGAGAGACAGCTCTGGTTGTGTAGGAGTACAGAAGTTCCCCAACAGCTTTGGGCTGCACTGTAGCAGACCTCTGGCTGAGAAAGGGAAGGGTCAGTTCCTGACAGATTTATGGGAGAGAGGGCTCTGTTTAATCCTCACATGGCTCTTGCTCATAATGTGTTGAGGATGCTGATTTCCTGTGAGGTCTTCAGGACTAAGCAGAGCAGCACTTCCCAGAGAGTGAAGGCCAACCCTGCCTCACGTCTGTCAGCTAGCAGCACCTCTGGTGGGGAGTAAGGAAGACTCATCACAGTGGGCAGTACAGTGCAGTGTTTCACCAACCACAGTGCAGAACAGCACTGGGCATAACACAGCCTGATAGGTGCACTGTCTTGAACAGGGGATCCATTTCACCCATGCCAGCTGTGGGCTCGGAGCAGACACTCAGGGACTGTGGGAAAAGTAGAGTGGAACAGAGTGATCTCTGTTCCCAGCAAGGCACTGCTCTGAACAGAAAAGTCATTGGACTTGTTTGAAGCCCAAAAGGGGGAATGTAGAAGTGTGTGATGCCATTTCCCAAACCTGGATTTTGTTCAAGACACTTGGATTAATACCGTATTTTTTGGTGATTAATCAGGACTGATTACCCATTTTAGGACCATGGCTTGCAACCTTTCAAGAGCCATCCCCAGTCATGCAGAAGTCTGACCACTTGCAGAGGTGTGACCCACCAGGAGGGCAGAGGGAGGATTGTCACACTCTGGATCACGAGCGCTGTTTCTTAGAGCTCCCCAGTGCTAACCTACGTATTAGCTGAGAATTTGGCTAGAGCTCCTGGCCAGCTTCCACACTCTGCAATTGCATTCTGCTGCCTTGAAATCCCCCTCCTCACACACATGCACAAGCACACCCCATGGTTTAAGAGGGAGACAGAAGCTGTCACTGCTTTCTGTCCAAAATCCCTGTACAGTGGTGGAAGTGGCTTATCTTTCTCAGGAAAATACTCTATTTCAGTGCCACAAGACATGAATTGTGTGCCTGGAAAGGTTATAAAAACACTTTGGGACCCTTTGGAAGGAAGATGCAATCTTGAGATGAAAAGTGATATTAAAATGTCACCCGGTTTGACTTCTGGCATGATCAAGGCCTCAGGCTTGGACTAGGGAGAGGTGTCCTCGTGATGCCGGGAAAGATCTAAGCACTAAGCATATTCCATTTATGAAGTCATAAAGATGTCTGTACTGGGTAACTGATTTAGGATTTTGTTCCTCCCTTCTCCTCCTTTCTCTGTCCTGTAGTTTTTCTTCAGCCTCCTCCTCCTCCTCACACTCTGTTCTTCTCCCAAAGAAACCAAGTATCTCCTGCTGTCAGAATGATTATTCTCCCCTGTATTAGAATGAATGATTAGTCTTTGTCTAGTTGCCTCCATAATTAAGTGCTGCATGAAAGAACATTTTTGTAAGTAACCAAGGCAGTTGCTCCCTCTGGAGCTGTTGGGAGCATGGTACAGCTCTCCACTGGCTTACAGGCAGAGAAGTGGGTGTCCTGCATGGAAAGGCATTCACACCCAACACCTGACACAGGTGCTGCATGCTCAAGCTGTGCTTGTTGCTGCATATACCTTCCCATATAGCTGTATATACCTCCCCAACAGTGCTGTGTGCATATGATGATCCATTTGGATTCATTTATGGGCTGCTACAGATACCCCACCTGATGTGTGTTTGCACAGGGGCACAGACTCAACCCCAGGTACCCTGTCCCATGTAGGTTTGTACACTCCTGACCCAGGACTGAGCCTCTGCATACCTCCAGCTTGTCTTTCTCTGACTCAAAACTATCAGACTAGTCCTTTCCTGTCTCTGTGTACCCCCTGGATAAGCTCCATATTAAGAGAAGGCTTTTGAGGGAGGGCTGGGGTAAGGGAAGAGGTCGTGAGTGGAGAAGGGATATTAAACAGCAATAAAGCCTAAAGAACACCCCACCCTTCCTATAAATATCCCAAGAGCTCCTCTGCTTCCTAGCAGCACTAATGAGGCTCAACAGGAGTGATGGAGGGCAACAAAGGAATCACTGATGAACAATCAGAAATGGTGCTTGGCTGCTAATCGGGCTAATGAGCTGCTTTGCATAAGATGAGAGGGAGGGAGGAAAATGAGCAGATGGGCTCTTGGAGGGAAGGCCAGTGGCAGCAGGAGTGCCACGAGGAGTGCCCTGCAGCATGGCAGCGCTGGCTGCTGTCTCTCTACTCCTTCCTGGCAGGAGACACTGACCATGAGAGGGCCAGCACTGGGCAGCTCTGCCAGAGTGGCTCAGGCACAACTGAAAGCCTGGTGTGAACCACGACTTATCACAACATGCCTCAACCCACATGGCAGGTCTTGTATCATCCTTGTGCATCAGAGAGGTTAATCCAATCATTTGCTGAGGAAAGGAGGGACGCATCTTCTGTAACTCCAGTGGCCAAGACACAGACATAGGGAACTCCAAAATACAATTCATACTAATTCTAGAGATATCCAAATCAGAGCAGAGGTGTCAGACTCTGAAAGTGTATTTAACATGGAGGGCTGGATTGATTCTTCACTTGTCTATCTTCTGAGAGACACCAGCTGATCAGCTCATCAGATACATACCCTGGGGGTTATTATCCCTATGAAGGGGATTAGCATCACGGTCCCTACATTTTCCCAGCATTCCCGTTGTAGGTGAGAAACTCAGGTGTCACAGTGAATTAGCAGCTGTGTTACTGGGAAGGAAGGTACAGGAGAAAGAGCAAGAGACAGACATATACTGCAAAGGAGCTATGCTCATCTCAGCCATGTATAGGCAAACCATTGCCTAATCCCAGCCCACATCAAAATACTGAGAAAGATTTTGGGATTTAAGGAACTTAAATGCCTGGTGCATTCCGGCAATTCATGTCAGGTACACAAAGAGGATTTTCCAGCTTGAGGATATGACACAGGCAAAACACATTTGAGTCACTTTTCCTTGGCACATTAGTACCATTTCTACTATGCTTGCTAATGGGAGACAGGAGAGACTATGGTTTTGTGTTTTTCTTCCTACACCTGACTGCTGATCCTTCAGCACTGCTAGGTGAGAGCAGATCTACCATCTCTGTCATCTTATTTCAGACCTTGACCATTTTTCTGAGGCTGTGGGCAACCACACAAGTAATGATCTCTATTGCAATCGAGACAAGCATCTGCTAATAGCTGTCTGAGGTCTGTTAATGTGTTTCCCTTTCACAGAAGCTCCCAGAACAGCCAGAAAATGGTGACTGCGCAGCAAGAGCAGCAGGTTAGAAAAGCTGCAGCATTGCTCTCGTTTGAATTCAGAAGCAGATGCTATAATTTATCTTGCAAATGGAACTGTAGGAATGATTTTCTGCCTCGCCTCCATAATTTGTTGGCACTTTACCTAGGTGCACAGCTGTGGATGGGGTGTCCTCACAACAGGGAGAAGACACTGAGCTCTCTGCCTACTTACCAGCTTGTACTGGGAGAGATGATCACAGGCTGGATGCAGCTCCTCTAGCAAAGAGGAGCTGATGAAAACCCTATTTCCCCCAGGGCAGGCTGTGTGCAAGGCTGCATGCTGACTCCCACTGCTGATGCTTCTCCAGTGCAAGGGACATCTCTAGCATGAAATGGACCGAGAGAACCAGTTCTATATTCTGAGAAGCCTATGAGCTGCATAAAGCCACCAGATATTCAGATGGTCCTTATGCTTCTCAAAGTTTTGCAGGGAAAGGGAGCAATAGATAGTACTGAATAGATGAGAATTACAGTGCCATGTTGTCTTGAAGCCAGCCAGCTCCCATGCCCTCAGTGCTGGGCTGAGAGAGACTCCATGCTGTGCAGGTGTTCACAGGAGAGCCATGCTCCATCTTTCCTCAGACCTTTCCCAGCTGCTGCTTTGCCCCTCCAGAGTCCTGCATGTTGAATTCCAACCTGTGAAGTCCCTAATTTGAGCCCAGGAGGATGTGATACCTATACCTAGGATGGTATACCTATCTCCTAGCACGGAGATCTGATCTGATCACTTACAGGCTCTATGTGCTGCTTGTGGGATATTCAATCCTGTCACACTTGTCAAGTCCGCATGCCTAGAGAGCTGCACTTTGACTTGCTGTGAGCGTCCATCCCTCTGTCACTGTAGCCCTCCTGTAGCCTTCCAAGGGCTGCTGAAAATGCTTCTCCAGGACCACCTTCTGGCAGCTCTGCAGAGCTGCATAGGAGTCCTGTAGAAAAATCCTGAAGATTTTCTCTGTATGAAGAGTACTGCAAGGAAGAGAAGTAAAAAAACCACATTCTTGGCTTAAAATCCAATTCCCTTCTGAAATGGCCACCCTGCTTTTCTGAAGCCTGATCAAAGAAAGAAATCTACCTCTTTCTTAATGTGATGTTATCCTTAAGGACTGTAGTGACATGAGGCTAGAGAAGGCCAGATCCTGATGGATGCACAGTGTAGATATATAATTCTTGTGTGTCTCAAGAGTGTACAAGAGAAATCCATGATAGATGACTGGAGCAGAACATGAAAACACAACAGACAAAATGCAACATGAGTTTAGCAGTTATGGTTGTCACTGCCAGTGGAATTGGATCAGGTGGGATGAAAGAAGGGCTGGAGGCCAGTCTGTAGCACTGAGGAGGGAAAGTATTGCATGGCAAAACTGCAGAGAGTGATGGGAGGATGTTGTCTATGGCCATCGGTCTCTGTCTGGTCTGCTTTCTGTAACTGCTTTGCCAGCTTCAGGCTGTGATTGGCATTTACTGCCAGCTCCTTCCCTGGAGTGAAGAAAGGGCACTGCTGTCCAGGCCTAGCAATTATGCACATTTTTCCCTTCAGGATCCAGAGGTGCTAAGATTGCTCACTCGGAGCACAATTTTGTAACCTGTTCCCCCGCTGCTGATCCTGGCATTAGAATCTGAGAGCATGGGTACTTGCTTTTTCTAGCTACTGGCACACTTCCGTCTCCTCTCCATATTTATTTTCCCAAAAGTTAGTCAGAGTCAAAATGAGGAGGAAGGACACTAGACAGACCCACCCAACAGAAATCTTCCCCAGTATGTCCTTTCATAGTCTGGTCCTTAAAATACAGGAGAGGGTGGTTGTTGCTGCCCTCAGTTCAATGAAGCTAATCACTGTAGCGATTATCTTCCTTCCAGCTGATAAATGCTCTCCTGCTTCCTCTGTGTGATAGGCTATTATGGCTGAAGGATGCTTGGTAGGGGCTTTTTTTTTGTTTGTTTGTGTTTTTGGTTTGTTTGGTGGGGTTTTTTGGGGGGTTTTGATGTTTTTTTTTTTTTTTTTTTTTTTTTTTTTTTTTTTTTTTTTTTTTTTTATTTTGTTTAGTTAGTGCTGTTTCTAGTTGGGGAAGAAATTGTCCTTGTTGAAACCATGGTGGGCAAAGGAATGTCTGTCATGTTCCCATGACCATGGAGCTGTTGTGCCAACTCTATTTATTTCATCTGTACAATTATGCTGGGCCTCGGCAGCTGAGCTGCATCTGCAGAATTCTTCAATGAACACCTGGAGACATATCACCCAGAGATATTACTCTGAAGACAGTTATATCATTAGACATCTGGATGGAGGTCAGGAGCTGTAGGTTCAACCACTTCTATCACAAAATTTCATTGCAACTTTAGACAAGGTATTTTAACCTTTTGCAATTCATTCTTGCCTCCCCTCAGCAAACTACAGATACCCAAATCTTTCTCTTACCCACTTGTATTATAAAATGCATAACTGACTCTCTTTGTGCTCCTGAACATTACCACACCACGGACAGATAGGTTTAGTATTACAGCTCATCATTTTTAGTAAGTGATGATCCAGTGATGCTCTTTGCAGGAGGGTGAAAGCTATGTTTGGAGTCCTGTTCCAGCTCCCATATCACAGTATTATCTCTTCAGTTCCCTCTCCTGTTTCATATTCCTTTTCTTTCCTCTTGAATTCTTTCATGCCATGCTGCTGTGGTAAAAGAGCTGCCACGGAGCATCTCAGCTTTGACATACATGGATGTGAGAAATAGGAGGTGACAGTTGGAAACAAAGCCCTCTTGTCTTGGATGAAAAACTGCAAATTCTTATTCTAAAATCTGCAGTTAAGAACAATTTTAACCCTTAAGTTCTGTTGTGGGCCATATTCATACAGCAAAGCAACATCGTAGAAGGGCAAAAAAACCACAATTCACCCAAACCTTCATGGACAGTTGGTCTGCAACAGGTACCTACACTTTCCTTGGAGCTCATTCTGTCATCTATGGAGACATCAATTTCCAGGAGCTCTGTAACATCTGAGCACTTATGCACATCAAATAGAAAATTTATAAATGCACCCAATTGAGGAAAGGGGTCTCTGTAATTATCTTTCACTTCACTGGCATACCTAACAGTGAAAGTCCTCTTTCTCTGGTAGATTGCTCCAGCAGAAACACATAGGATATGTTGCCATGGAAACAAAACCTTTTCCTTCTCGTATTTCAATAATGTGTTGAAGGTTTTCAGGGCCTTTTCCCTTTTTTGCTCTTCTTGGCCCTTCAGCATTTACTGTACATCATATGCTGGAAGTGTAATGGTCTTATTCTTCAAAACCCAAACAGAAAACAACTCACAAAATTGCTCTTTCATCTAAACTGACTCTTTGCCATCCTTCCCTCTTACTCATTGTCTCTGTCATTTAATGGCTTTCTGTGACAATCTAACTCCGAATCAGCAATTTACTTTGTGTGATACAAAGTTCTTTTGCCTGTGCCCAAAAGCTCTCCCCAAGGGCAAAGGAGAAGTCCTGCTGCCATGGACCTGTCTTGCAGCTGAAGTTTTTCCCTGTTACACAATGCAGTTGAATGTCTTTTGGGGTATCGGGGGTGAGAAGGAAGGAGGTGTAAGCTTTTTCACTCATGGGAAGAAAGTGATGAAATGCGCTTTCACAGCAAAGATTTTTGTCTCTGCAGATTCAATGCCTTGCAGTCTCTGCTGTGAAACCTACAACCACAGCCTGCTTGCTTCATTGCATAGCACCGGGTTGCACTTGCGTATTGGAGTCTTGGTTATTGAATTGCATAACAGATGAAAGAAGAGATCTAGGGGCAGTCAAGCTCTGAGGAGATGGTCCTCACTATGCTGTGCAGATGCCTGTTTCCTTTCATGTCCTACAGCTCACTCTAAACAATGTATGTCCCACTGCAGCTCCTCCCTTGCAGTCCACAGGTGACTTGCAACTTGTGAAAACCTTTTGAAAAGCCTAGAAAAAGGTCTTATGTTGGTGACCATCATGTTACATCCCCTCAGAATTTGTGGGCTGCATTTCAGATAAAATTATTATGAGCACACTCACCAGTCACAGCTTCCCTCCATTCTTTCCCTTCAGAAGGACAGCTTTGGGTACCTCTGCCCTTACATGCTAAAGCTGACTACAAAGGATGTAGTCTGTTTGTGTTTTGTTGCTTCTGAGTGTGTGGGAATAACTGTCAGTCCTAGAAGGCAAACAGTGTTTTCTAGACGGTTAAAAAACAAAAGAAAAAGGCAATTTATTTGAAGGCAGTAGGGGTTTGGATGGCTCTGAAGGCATCCGCTGACCCTCTAAAAGGTTAAGCTAGGACACACAAAAATCTGAGAGAATGCCCAGGTTTACTGCATTTGACTGCCAGGAATAATAAGAAGAGCTGCATTTCACAGCTGAGATACTGAGGTGGGATGACAAGAGAGCAGACAATCAACAACCAATCTTAACGAGTGTTGGGCCTGATACAGAAAAAGTAAAAGGAGGGGTTTCCTATGAATCAAATTGTTCCTCTTTGGTAGATTGGGAACACATGCTCTAAAATCAGTCATCCAGCATCATCACTGACTTCCATAATCTACTGCAACTTCCCCACTCCAGGAGAAGGATCAGTGGGGAAGATTACGAGACCCCACTGTGTGCACTGGAAGGCTTAAGATGGCAAAACAAGTGTGGCTTCCTCTCAAGGGGATTAGTTTCTTCTGTTTCCTTATCTGTGTTCTCAAATAGGAGCCAGGTTGAGCTGTCTCTTTATTTGTTTAGGACACCCCTAACTTTTGGTAGAAAAAGGTTCTAATGGGTTCAGAGTTGGTGGAATTCCCCAAGAATCCATGGAAAATGTTGTTCACAAAGCAAGGGTGTGCTTTAGGAGGTGCCTTCTTTCTGGGGAGCAGAACCACAACACTGAGCACTTGAAGTGGCAGAAGACTTTGCTCTCCAGGTCCAAATGATACAGTGTGCTAAAATACACTCTGAGTTCACAGCTCAACAACAGAATTGTCTACCACCAAGGGAAGTGCTTGAGATTAAACCATTATGCAACTGCACTCTAAACTCATAATTACTCCTAGCATTTTCTTCCAAAGATGCAGGACTGAATAGTGCCTCTTATTTTGTAGCAATTACTGATAACAAATGGTTTAGCTCAAGGTTAGTAAAGATACTTTTAGTTGAAACCTCTGGTTTTCCACTGTGGATTGGGACTTAATATTTTTGGCCACAGCCCAAAGAGGTGACATTTGGAAGTATGAATAAAACTAGTATAAGAACTTGCAATTGTGCGAAGACAACTAAGATCTACAATTCCTCTAATTCCTTCTGTTGTCTGCTGTTTTTTCTCATGATCTGTATTACCTCCGTTTGCTTTAATAGCCAAATAAAGAGGCAAGAGCCGTCTTTCTGTTACAGTTTTATCTAGTGCCTTGCACAGGAGCTGTTGGGGACTGTTGATGGGAGATGTGGAGTGGGGCTCTACAAGCAGAGATGAGACTACTGCTGTGATGAGATGAGCAGAGACGGACTGCACAGAACTGGGACGGTGGTCCCATGGGAAATATAATCATCACACTGGTGCCAGTCACAGTTAGTAGCACCGGGGCTTAAATTCCCATCATCATGGTTATCAGAGCTGGCAGGAAAAGGGACCAATTTAAGCAGATGGAATATCTCTAATCTTCCTAGTAGTTGTATTTGTGCATTGCTGCCATGAGGGCAAATAATCTGGGCATCTAAATCCCTTGTCTACACTTGGAGTGTATCCAAATGGATGTCAAGGTAAACAATCACAAATCCTGGCTTGGACTGTCTACTCTTGAGGCCTCCAGCAATGTCACCAGGCTGGGTGGTTGTGGCTTATGATCCCTGCCAAATGTACACAGGGCTTACTCTGAATGTGTCCTTTGGAGCAGAGCTTCCTTCCTAACACAGCCTTTAGGAGACAACCCCTGTGCTGGCACACCAGCCCATCTGCAGCTTTGTCTTGCAGTGGAAAGGGGCTACAGGATTCATAAAGAGCAAGAATTTGGGACAGATGGGAGAGCGTGGGTGACAAGCTCTCCCATCAGATTTTGTATGCACACCATTTTCCTCAGGGGAGGGTCTGGGCTCTTCAGACAGCAGCAATGTGAGGCCGTGGGAGTTGGCTGGGCTCCTCTGAGGTCCTGATGTGCTGTGTGGCTGTTCTCCATGGCTACCTGGCTTCCAGGGTACAAATCAGCAGAGCTGGGTGGCACGGAGTAGGAAGGCAGGCTGCTCTCTGGGCATGAGGGCAGCTGCCTCTGGGTGTGCTTTGACTGCAGTGGTAGCAGACAATGGATGCCCACCGAGCTAGAGTTCCACTTAGGGGTGCATCCTCCAGCCACTGAGCCCAACTCAGCATTCTGGCCCCTTTCATTACATAGCTCTCACACTGCTACTTCAGAGATTAACTGGTTCCTGCTTCCCTACCGGTCCAGAGGCTGCCTCCTATCCCTTCCACAGACCAGCCCCAGCTCACCTTGCTTCTGTATATCCCTAACTCCTTCAGAGCTGCCCAACTGATACATGAAGTTTGCTGTCTCCCATTCCCCCCGCTGCTTTTTTTTCAAATGTGTCCCTTTTTTCTTCATTTACATCACTGACAATTGCTGCTGCTTAGTGTGGCTGCTCCAGCCACCCCTCACCTGCCTCCCCAAGGGAGGAATTGCTCCAGTGCATCATGCAGGTGTGCAAACAGCTGCATGCTGGAAGCACTTGGCCAGAATTTCTCTTCTGAACAAATCAAAGACCACAAAAAGAGATGTGTCTAGGAAAAAGCTGACTTATGCTAGTCTCATTGTTGTTGATTTCTACTAAAGATACAGTAATTTGGTCTTCCTATTTTTTTTTTTATAACTCTGTCATACATTTGTTTAAAAAATGAAGGGTTTTTGGTGGAGGAGACCAAACTAGTTTGGCATTTGGGCCAAGTTTGAGAGAAGATATTGGAATTTTGAAAGTTAGTTTTGGACACAGATAGATTTTGATTTGGGTGGTTTTGGAATAGGACTTAAAAATACCAAAAAAATTACTAACATTGCTAAAAAAAGTGACCTTGCTGAAAACAAGAAAAATGGGAACATCTTTTCAGAGTGATTAAATAACTCCAAACTGTAAGATAGGTCAGTTTGGAAAGAATGAAAAGGGTCAGGCTGGATCCAGAATAAACTACTTTGCTTAAAATCTGCTTAAAAATATTGCTCTGGGTTGAATCTTATTGAAGGTTATACAAAAATAAATAAATGTCTCCTCAGCTCTATTTTACACAACAAAGAGAAACGCTAGAGGTGGACTTGCAGATTTTTGAATGGAGACAACCCTATTTTTGTACAGTACAGAAAGAAAGAGACAGTCATGGCACAGCAGAATGTACAAGGAAAGAACAGAAGAAAAAAGAAATAGAATGCGAAAGGATATGTCCTGTCAGCAAAAAGGAAGCCTTTGTAATATATATTTGTTTTATGGTGATATGTTTCATTAACAACATTTTAACCACTGTTTGGGCTTGTTTAAACACCAGTTTTATACAGATTTAACTAAATTGGTTTACAAAACAACTGAATTAAGTCAGACAATATCTGAGAGCACAGGCACCTGTATCATAAGTGTTTATATTGGCTCAGCTTGTGTCAGTAAATCATCCTTCCTCTGCTGCCTGGCTTCTTCCCACAGCAGTCGCTTGATTGCATTGCAGGTGGCTTTGCCTCCCTCTCGCCCTCTGGAATCTGACTCCATCCCCCCAGCAGCAGAACAGTCATAAGCTGGAAGGACAGGTGCAATGAAGGCTTGTTGCCCTGGTGGGCTTTTTGGGAGGCGGTTCCTGACAAGGGCAAACAGGCAGAGGGGATGGCAAGCAGCTTTGCAGATGCAATGCCTGTATCACCTCAGAGTTGCAGTTTGCAGCTGACTACGGTGGAGCCCTGGCTCACCCAACAGCTATTTTAGCTGCAGGAGCTCAGACCCAAACAAAAAAGTTGTGGGGTTTTGTTGTGGGTTGGTTTTGGGTTTTTTTTGTTGTTTGTTTGTTTTTGTTTTGTTTTGTATTGTTTTTTCCCAGAAAGTGAGCAGTGCACGTGAAGACGACATTTCTTCATGTTTTGCCCCTGTGCTGGCTCATTCCCTCCTGACCCCACATGTTCTGTGAAAATGTCTTTGGCTAGGTCACAGTGATACTATTGTTAGACAGTTTCCTTTGCCTCTTCACTGACCACTGAAGTGTGGCCCACTGAGACCCGAGGAGCAGTGAACATCCCTTGAAAACCAACCTCCATTGGTCAACATACCTGACATTTTTGTACCTTCCTGTGCTTTACTTGTTGCTAGACCCACAGGTCAGCAGGTGACATGTCAGCCTGACCTATGGCTCACGCATAGAGGGGAAGAGAGTGGCCAGGGTATGTGGTAGAGACATGCAATTCCCAGTACCTGTCACAGAGGATCAGCTGCCTGGCTCTTAGCATGTCTTCTGGTGCATCAGTGAGGGTGCTGCCATGTCCAGGTGTTCACAGGTTATGTTGCTGTGTGGAAAAACAGGGAGCAGAGCATTCCTGCAGGATGACAAGCGCACACCTGTTAGAAAACACTTGTGTAGGCCTTCAGTGGGGATGGAGGAACATGTGAGCCCCAAGATGTTGTGACTCTCACCAGTGTCTGGGGAACATTATTTTTGTAGTGTCAGTTCTGTAGTGACCAGCTGCAAATACCCTCTGCAGTGCAGGACTGGTGCCCCAGGGATGGGGCAACCCTGTTGGTGTGGTACATACAGACTGGGGAACGAGACACTGGCAAGCAGTGCCATGGAAAGGGACCTGAAAGTTCTGGTTGATGGCAAGTTGAGCATGAGCCAGCAGTGCTCTGGGAGCCAGGAGGGCTAACTATGTCCTGGGGGGCATCAGGAACAGCATCACCAGCTGGGCAAGGGAGGGGGTGTCCCCTCTGCTGTGCACTGGTTGGCCTCACCTCTAGTGCTGTGTGCAGTTTTGGGTGCCACAATAAAAAATATAAGAGAACATCCAAACGAGGGGAACGAAGATGGTGATGCGCCTTGAGAGGAAGGCGTATGAGGAATGGCTGAGGTCACTTGCTCTGTTCAGCCTGGAGGAGACTGAGGAAAAACCTCATTGCAGTAACAACTTCTTGTGAGGGGAAGAGGAGGGGCAGACACTGAGGGGCAGTCCACGGTGAGCGGTGACAGGACTCAAGGGAATGGCCTGAAGTTGTGTAGGGGGAGGTTTAGGTTGGGTATTAGAAAAAGGTTCTTCTCCCAGAGGGTGTTTGGGCACTGAACAGGCTCTCCAGGGCAGTGGTCACAGCACCAGCCTGACAGAGCTCTGGGAGCGTCTGGACAATGCCCTCAGTCACAGGGTGTGGCCCCTGGGAATGGTGCTGTGCAGGGCCACGAATTGGACTCGATGACCCTTGTGGGGTATTCAGAGACTGTGATCCAACCCGCAGCCGGATCCGCGGGCCCGGGGGCTCTGCGGGGCTCTGTGGTGGCTCAGCGCACCCGGACCCTCGGGGCCGCTCCCGCGGGGCCCGGCCCGGGGCCGCCCCTCAGCGCGGGCCGCGGGGCGGGGCTGCGGCGGGCGC